>NC_069375.1:12746400-13048300 GCF_021730395.1 Mercenaria mercenaria | reverse complement strand
GCCCTGGGGGTCCCAAGTTTTATATAGATTTATATAGGAAAAAAGCTTTAAAAATCTTCTTGTCTGAAACCATACGATCTAGGCTTTTGATATTTGGTATGATGCATTGTCTAGTAGTCCTCTACCAAAATTATTCAAATTATGCCCCTGGGGTTAAAAGAAGCCCCGCCATGCGGTCACTTAGTTATTATGTTAGTTATATAGGAAAAAACAATCTGATCCTATTTCCAAGACTGTTTAGTTATAATTACATGATTACCCCAAGTAATATGATGTCACCTGACTGTGACCTTGACCTACTGACCTACTGTCTTGTTTTAAAGATACAGCCTTAAAATTTTGATGACATACACAGTTTTGCAAACAAATCGTAAAACTGAATTTCATGGACCATGAATGTGACCTACCGACTTAATATTAACATTTTATCATCAGTTTGACATTTGAAGCATGTAGCTCATATTACTCAGGTGAGCGATCCAGGGACATCATGACCCTCTTGTAATACTACCCCCGTGGTCAATTCTCGGAAATTTATGCTTCATAGACCATTTCTGAATTGTTCAGAAGAAACAAGCAACAGTTTTTACAGAGGTGATCTTTTTCTTGTTTGGAAATACATGCATTACTCCCTTCGAAACCTGTATTTCAGCTGTCTGTTTAGTAGATTATATCAACCTCATCAAACATATTGTGTATCATTCACACTTACTGGGAGTCTTGCATATTTTTCAGATAGTCCGAGTGCTGAAAATGTTACAAAACGTACACTGTGCATCAAACTGCAAAATTAATGTGAAAGTAGAACTGTCAAAAATTACCCTATACTGACATGATATATGTATTCTTAGAACAGTTAAACTTGTATAAAATACAATGATCAAATAGGCGGCAAAAACCGCTCAAACAAAAATGTCCCCTGAGTATCATAATACTTTACTAGAACCGTAATCGAATTTGTCTGGTAAGACAAACAATATTTACTGCATTATCATTACTTTCTAGGCGTGCCAAGGAGCACTGAGGAAGAAAAGGATTACGCTAACTTTGATATCTTCGATGATCCAAATGACACATATTCTACATTCAACTTCCAGTACACAAACCAAGCGTTTGACCGCCTGGCTGACCTCATGGAATTCAACACATTACTATGTAAAGAATTGATCGTCGAAAATATAAAAAAGTGTGTTAAGAAACGAGCAATTTAGTGCAGAGGCAAAGACGTGAAAATGGCACATATCATTGAGAAATCATACACTGGGCAAAGCATCTACCCCACCATTTTTGTTTTGTTTCCTTAAAAGTTTCAAATGGAGTATTTTTTTTTTCCAAATTAAGTGCACGCGCAGAAAAACATATTATCATATAAACAAAATCAAACTATACCATCAAACAAATTTACTCATTTTTCTTCTTCAAATGTCTAGAATTCACCAAAAGGCGAAAATCGTTATGAAGCAAGAAAATTTCAACAAAAATAAAATAGCATCCTTGCTGTGTTCTATCGGAAAGGAGCATTTAATATTCATGTAATGTTTAACAATTGTCTGCTAAAAATTAAAAATTGTCACCATATTATTCCTATTGGTCTCAAGGCAAAATTGCTTAAAATACATTGAAACGCTTAATTAACAGACTTTCCTGCAAATATAAGACGACGTTATATTGAGGGAACTTACACTTAATTCCGTTAGAAGTATACTCTGGACGTCAGTAACACACAGTATTGGACAGATAGGAAATACGCATTAGCATTATTATATTATATATATTATATACATATAAGTGCTACTGAAATAATTGGAAATTTGTCGCTCAAAAGGGCATGTTGTCTATATGAAATTATATATCTTCAGATATTTGAAGAGGTTCTGAATAGTCATAACAGAACGGTTAAGAATAAAGGGATAACGTGTTATAAAATACTATTTTAGCTGTAAGGAATAGATGGAACAGCTTTTATCATACTACATCGACAGATCGCAAAAAAATAAATAAATAACGGCAAATCATCGTAGGAAGCATAAAAGTTATACGAATGCAGTTCGAAGAATATTATACACACGTACTGGTTCTATTTTTATACTAAGTTTTTGTTTGAGTTTTAAGTTTATAAACGTTAATTTTCATTTTCTATAGACTTGCTGCTTTAATTTCATAGATGTGTTTTTATCTTGTGGTGGTGTCCGTCCGGGTAGTGTTCCTTATGTTTGTCTGTCTGTTTGTCACTTCTGTCTTTTTGTTATTGCATTCAATGAAGTTTATGTATATAGTCGGTGTGCAGATATACACGCTCACGTGTAACTGTTTCCACGTACTCAGTCGGTGTGCACATAAGCACGCTAACGTGTAACCGTTTCCATGTGCTCAGGCGGTGTGCACATACACACGCCCAAGTGTACCCGTTTCCATGTGCTCAGTCGGTTTGCACGTAACACGCTCACGTGTACCCATTTCCATGTGCTCAGTCGGTGTACATGGAAACGTGTACCTGTATTCACGTGCTCAGTCGGTGTGCACATACACACGCTCGCGTGAACCCGTTTCCACGAACTCGTACACGCTGATGTGTACCCGTTTCCATGTGCACAGTCGGTATGCACGTACACACTTTTACGTGTACCCGTTTGTGCATACATATATAGACTCAAGTGCACCCGTTTTCATGGGCTCAGTCGGTGTGCACGTATATACGCTCACGTGTACCCGTTTCCATGTGCCCAGTCGGTTTGAACAATGTGGAGTGCTGTGAGGGTGACTGCATACTTTGATTGTAGCTTTCCCTGTTGGACGTTTGTCCTGGTGTTTGTTGTGTTTTATTTTCATTTGATAGACGTGTTACTCATAGGAAGAGATACTTTACATTATATACATATACTTGATCTAAATTATTATGTTGTTTGTTTCGTGTGGTTCTGGGACGTTAATTTTTGTATAAAAATAATTGGCACCACTGACTTATCCCTGCTTGTCAGACATAACTGTCATTTTGATTTACTTGTTTTTAAGTATTCTATATCTACTAATAAAGGTTTGTAAACGTGTTCTTGTCACTCATTTAAAAACGCCGCCTCGGTAGCCAGTGGTAGAACCGCGTCATACCAAAGACATGAAAAATGGTACTGGTTTTCCTCGCTTGAGCCCAACTTTAAGAGGATGGTTTTAGACCTGGTCTCCCCAGTGTCAGTATAATGAGTCTGGGTAAGGTATCATGCCACGTGTCGACGACCTTATATTCCATTGAGGCAGCATTATAAAGTTGAGAACTGTGCTAACTGCTACAAGCAGACACCGTCATTTATATGACTGTACTGTAAAATTGTTGAAAAAAACACGCACACAAAAAGCTTAACCCTAAAACACACCAACAGTTCAAAAGGGTAAGAATACTTGGCGAAAAATGTATGGACATCTTAATAGAAGAAACGAAAGAAAAATGACTAAATAAAAGATCGGTTGTATGTTACAGAATTACTTCGAAATTCGGAGTTGGGCATCTTTTAAGTTCAAAGGACAGTTCAAGTAATTTGCCATTAAGTATTATTTCGCTTGACCATTAGAAGAATAGGTGGAGCTACTGCACTCGCCCATTCGTCCGCGTCCGATTTGGCTTTCAATTTTGTTAAGTTTTTGTATGTAAGCTGGAATCTCAGAAACTACTTAAATTAGTAGATTAAATCTTAACACACTTTTCACAATGATGGACTGGCTTGCAGTGCACAGGTTCCATAACTCTGGTGTTTTTGTTGTTGTTTTTTTTTGTTTTTTTAGGGGGTGGGGGGTGTGGCGGGGTTTGTTGTTGTTTCACAAATTATGTCCCTTCTTCAACTTCGCAATTTTTGGTTATATTTTTGTATGTAAAAGTACCCACTCTTGGAAATGAATTGAAACTTCACACATTTGTCCACTGTGATGATATAACATGCATTGCAAAGGTTCTGCATTTTTACAAGGTATTGTCCTATTTTCGTCTTTAGTGTTGTGTGGTGGCTCTGCTCTTAAATCTGTAATGCATTTTTTATTAACTTTTTTAAGGATATAGATCTATATTAGTAGAAAGATGCGAAACTTGTCAAGATTCATTTAATATCTTAGGTACACTCAAATGGTAGGTTAGAAATTCTCAGTGTATACGATGCAGTTAATGGGTTATATTCGAAATATCAGACAATCCTTTGTAGGAAATAATTTTACTACTTAAGAGTTATTTAAATTACAATCATATTATTTTTATTATTATTATTATACTAGATTATATAGCGCCCTTTTCATGATAAACACGTTCAAAGGCACTTTACATATAGCAAACGCAGCAAGGGCGCGAAATTCATCCTCGCATAGCGATCTGACCAAAGGGACAGAGTGAGATAAAGCCCCCCGAACAGATAGAGCGAAATCCTTTTAAGACACAGACCTGTCCGGCTTTTAAACTTAGCCTAGCTTTTTGCGAACAGACAGTCTGGTTCTTTGACGTACCCGGTGTATAGCACCGATACACGAGATAAAATTATAACTTGGTACATTTCTTCTTTACTGAACCAAAATACACAAGAATGAAACTTGGTGCATTTTATTGAGGTCTTTCTTTGTTCGCCGCCTTCATTGTGTTTAAACGTCACTATTCGTGGTACGTCTCAAGATTTAATTTAGTGAAGAAGCAGATACAAATTTATAAAATATAATCTCTTTAATAATTGAAATGCACCTTTAGACTAAAATGGATAATAAGGACTGGTCCCACACAAATGGTCTCTCTGTTTGTGTATTTAATTTCATTATTTTATTCTTTTGGCAAACCTTGGGGCGATAAAGTTTAATTGACACTTTAGTCGTAGAACGTAGTGGCATTTGTTGATTCTTGCATATCTCGAGTATAATTACTCCAATGGCAAGTCAGCACTATAACTTTATACGTCAGTTTCTGTGGAGGACTTTCGTTAATTGTTTCATATTACCTCCGTCCGTTTGTGAATTCTCAGGTAAAGCTGGGGTGTCACATGAGGGAGGCGGACTGTTGCGTGGACATCTGCAGGTGTTTGGTAGCTACTATTAGACATTTACGGATTAAGTCTACGTGGACTGTGGACACCTAAGGCGATAGATTTTTCAAGGGGACCGTCTCAACATAGTTTAATTATATTATGCGCGATATGAAAAAGAGTTTATAACGGCAATAGGGTTTGAGTTATTATATCATCACTATGCGGTAGGTGATATAAATTTGGATGTGCCTGTTTTTAGCTCGACTTTTCGAAGAAAAAGTAGAGCTATTGCACTCGCTCCGGCGTCGGCGTCTCCGTTGGGTTAAAAATTTTGATAAAGTCAAATATCTCTGTTACTGTCAAAGCTATTGACTTGAAACTTAAAAATATTTATTTACTATCGAAGTCTACACAAGGAAGAACAATCCCCATAACTCTGATTGAATTTTTACAGAATTATGCCCCTTTTTAATTTAGCATTTTTGGTTATAGTTTTTGATAAAGTCAAATATCTCTGTTACTATCAAAGCTATTGACTTGAAACTTATAACAGTTATTTACTATCGAAGTCTACACCAGGAGAAATAATCCCCATAACTCTGATTGAATTTTGATAGAATTATGCCCCTTTTAACTTAGAATTTTTGGTAAAAGTTTGTGATAAAGTCAAATATCTCTGTTACTATCAAAGCTATTGACTTGAAACTTAGAATAGTTATTTACTATCGAAGTCTACACAAGGAAGAACAATCCCCATAACTCTGATTTGAATTTTTACAAAATTATGCCCCTTTTTAGTTAAAAATTTTCTGTTAAATTTTATTATAAAGTCAAATATCTCTGTTACTATCAAAGCTACTGACTTGAAACTTAAAATAATTATTTACTATCGAAGTCTACACCAGGAAAAACATTCTGCGTTACTCTGATTTGAATTTTGATAGAATTATGCCCCTTTTTAACTTAGAATTTTTGGTTAAAATTTTTGATAAAGTCAAATACATCTGTTACTATCAAAGCTATTGACTTGAAACTTAAAATAGTTATTTACTATCGAAGTCTACACAAGGAAAATCAATCCCCATAACTCTGATTTGAATTTTTACAGAATTATGCCCCTTTTTAATTAAGAATTTTCTGTTAATTTTTTTGATCAAGTCAAATATCTTTGTTACTATCAAAGCTATTGACTTGAATCTTAAAATACTAATTTACTATTTAAGTCTACACGAGTAGAAACAATCCCCGTAACTCTGATTTGAATTTTGTTAGAATTATGTCCCTTTTTAACTTAGAATTTTTGGTTAAAGTTTTTGATAAAGGCAAATATCTCTGTTACTATCGAAGCTATTGACTTGAAACTTAAAATAGATTTTTACCATCAAAGGCTTCACCAGGAGAAACTATCCGCATAACTCTGATTGAATTGTGATAGAATTATGCCCCTTTTTAACTTAGAATTTTTGGTTAAAGTTTTTGATAAAGTCAAATATCTCTGATACTATCAAAGCTATTGACTTGAAACTTAAAATAGTTATTTACTATCGAAATCTACACCAAGAAAAGCAATCCCCATAACTCTGATTGAATTTTGACAGAATTATGTCCCTGTTTAATTAAGAATTTTCTGTTAATTTTTTGATCAAGTCAAATATCTTTGTTACTATCAAAGCTATTGACTTGAATCTTAAAACACTAATTTACTATTTAAGTCTCATTGAGTAGAAACAATCCCCATAACTCTGATTTGAATTTTGTTAGAATTATGTCCGTTTTTAACTTAGAATTTTTGGTTAAAGTATTTTGATTAAGGCAACTATCTCTGTTACTATCATTAATCTAGTAAAAAAGCTGTCCATCTCTTCGTCCATCCACTACTGACAAATTAAAACAATAAAGTTATACGAATACAAAGTCTTTAACGCTGCTAATACAGAAATAACAAGTGCTCCGCCAAGCGGGGCAATATACGCCCGAAGGATTATATCAGGGGATAGGAGCAAAATTTAAAGAACTTTACTGTTGAAGCTCAAACGAAAAGGACAACAAAGGGAAGAAATTCCCCGAAAATCTCTAAGTCCACTAAAATCATTACCAGGTACAGATATGTCAAAATACACCTTAACTTTGCAGGTACCATCCATGTTGTACCACAGAAAAGTGGTATCGGTTTTTTCCCTACGGCCAGTAATAAAAATGTTACAAAATAACCTATTTATAGTAACATAAAAGGGAAATAATTCAATAAAAAAATATTTTAAGGGAACAAAAAATGGATATGCCAAATAAAACCAAGAGCACCGCAATGCAAAGCAACATAAACACAAAACAAAGTCATGTGACCTTTGACCCCTAAGTGTGACCTTGACCTTGAAGCGAGCCATGCGCTCTGCATGTCGTCCCAATGTGGTGAACATTTGTGCCAAGTTTCTTTAAAATCCTTCAGCAGTTCAACAGTTACACATCGCACTCGAATAGTTATATGAATTTTGACCCCTTAGTGAGACATTGACCTTGTATCTAGCCATCCAAAACATGCGCTCTGCACGTCTACTCGATGTGGTAGACATTTGTGCAATGTTTCTTTAAAATCCCTCATACAGATCAAGAGTTACAGAGCGGACACGAAACAAAGTCATATGACCTTGACCCCTAAGTGTGGCCTTGACCTTAAAGCAAGCCACCTGATACAGGCGCTCTGCACGTCCTCTTGATGTGGATAACATTTGTTTCAAGTTTGTTTAAAATCCTTCAAGGATCGGAGTCGACACGAAATTGTTAACGGACAGACGGACAGACAGACAAACAGACAGACAGACAGCCAGATGAACACCTGTGGTATCCCAAAATACGTCCCTTCGGGCGTATAATAACAACAAAGGAATGGAGACGCAAGATATTACGTTTTCTACAGTTTTCACAATGTTTTACCTGCTGACCTACATTTTGATCCCAACTGACCCAGTTTAGATTTTTTCATGTTAGACGACGACGACGATGGAATACGGATACATTGCGATCAGACTAGCTCATCTTTTCAACTTTGTCGCAGATGCGCAACTTATAATATTGAAGAACATTTCAGGAAAGTGTTATGACGCTAGATCAAATACTTTTTGCGATATGTATAACAAAACATTTCTCTGGCGAACAGACGGACGGACAGACAAATCCAAATATTATACTGTGCAGTGACATATTAAGCCAGACCTTACCATCATTATAGGAATGTTTTCCTACCAAACATAAATTAAAATTATCATGTTGAGACGGTCCCCTTGAAAAATCGATCGTCTTAGGTGTTCACAGTCCACGTAGACTTAATCCGTAAATGTCTATTAGCACAAGAGAAACAGTAACACAACTTACACGTGATAATATGTGCTAAATATTGAGAAGTGTCTGTACTGACTATATCATATTCCAGGAAAAATTCAGCCATTGTTTCGACAGATTTGTAATAACACAAACCTTAATGCAAACAAATACATTGTATATACATTTAATTTAGCAATGCACACGAGAAAAAGAAAACATTTAATGATATTCTTAATATTCAGTACCAAGATCCGTAGTAAATGCTATACGATCATATAGCAAACAGCCAATACACGAATCTTCGATAAAATAATAATACCCCCTACGTTTGTTACAAAAGAGATTCTACTTCTGTTCCATTCACGGCAGTGCCAAATGGTGATAACCAACATTTCAAAAACTGGCTTTCTATGCGGGGCTGTAAGCTGTTAGATTAGAATAGAAAAAGTGGAAACTCAACAGGTCGCTCAACACGACAAAAACGAAAATCTTGCAGGCTCGGTTTGATTGAGCCTGTTCATGGACGGTAGTGGAAATGCATGCTACCGTCCACGCCCTCTAGCCCCGGGTTGAGCAGAACTAGGCCTTTTATCTTAATTCTTTGGTTTACATGACACATGACCGTGGAAGAAAAAGATGTAGAAACAGAACTTTTTCCGTAAAGACCTTAGAAAGAAAAATGGGTAAATTCTACCAAAAATTCAAACACGGTGCAAGTTATAACCTTTCTGTATTCAAGCAGATTTTATTTACGGAACTTAATACAATTCAAAGTTTTCTGATACTACTGAGTAGTATATGAAAACTCCTAAACAGTCAACACATTTTGGGGGCAATGCCCCCAGATTTAACAAACCGTCTTTCAATTTCCTTGTCGAGCTTATGACCAACCTGACAACACACAGAAAGCAAGTTCCAAAGTATTTACCAAACATAACTTTCATATTGCATTTTGCAATAATTATTATGTTTTTGATCCAGATATGATTAAATAGATCTACACATTTTATATTAACAACAGTATGTGAAGAAAACTAAACTGCATTATAAATATAAATTATAATAGATCTTCTTACGCGTAAGAATAATAAAGACGCTTGATTTGATCACGTGATCGATTCTGAAACCGACACTTGTTTTGATCATGTGACCTATTCTGAAATCCAATGACTAGATTCAATACGCTCAAAAAAATGTGTTCATGATTCTGCGTGAAAATAGCAACTACTAAGGAATTGCAACGCCACTGATAAGCCGATGGATTATTGATTTTTTCATCGCCGTGCCTCGACACTGTTGTGGATGTGTATTATGGAGAAAATTTATCAGTTTGCGGCGATCAGTACCGCTTATCAGCAGGCGAATCTATAAATATGCGGCAACATCCTATAGATCCCGATTCGCAATCTTTTCTGTGCAGGTGTTATTTCTAAAATATTATTTCAGAAAATACAGTGCTGAAATGAAATACTTTTCGCATGTCTAAGAAAATATTTTCAAGAGGTATGTCATTTATAAAAATTAATACTATATAAAAGATAATACTAATAAAAAATCAAATAAAAAACAGTGTTTTACTTGAAATAGAATAGGTAGAAACATTCATATACATTCGTCAGTTTGAATTTATGACTTATTTGGTTGTGGGTGGGTGGGGGGTGAGTGGGGGGAATTAATTTGACAGTTTGATTTTTTGTAATTATTATCTAATTTAATAATCGTCAGTAGATTTTATCTTTCATTGTTCGAATTCGTAAAATCAATTATGAACAGATTACTCAGAGTCTGTTTTACACCAACTATTATGAACATTTTAAAGCTTAAAGGCATATTTATATACTTGCTCGGACCGTCCTTATTCGTGATTGTATATTATGTATAATTATATATTTGAATCCCGAAATCAGCTATAAATCGTTAATCAAAATGTCTTGTCCACAGAAGTTGCATAAAAAATGAATTGAATTTCAAATAGTTGCTAAAATTTAATACACAATTGCACGGTGCATATCCATATCGGCGGACTCTTTGCGAAATATGCTTTATCGGCGGTTTCTTGCGTCGACACCGGCGATTATTTGCTATAAACAGGTTGGCAGTTATAAAAAGTCAGATAAACACACCAAATTAATTAAGCTATAATGTTTCCAGATAGTCATTAGCCTAGAGCCTCTCTGTGCGTAATGCAGAGAGCCTGCCTGTGCATCAAAAAAAAACAACAACAAAAAACTGGTATGCAGAGAGACCACAGGTGCCACGACAAAACCGAAAGTAAGTGGTTTTGAAAAAATCCATTTACATTTCGGCCTATTTATCTGTATTATTTGGAAGAATATTGATAAATGAATACAAATAGTGCTCTTGATATGTATGATATCAGAGCAAAAACTGGTTAAAGACTGTGGAAAAAGTCGGGCTAGTGTTCCATGTCAGTACACCATCAACAAATTTCATCGAGTTGCGAGCAAAATCGCGGATAATTAAAAAGTAAACACTATAAAACATAGAATAGACAATCTTATGTTCCGTGCTCTACTTATTTTTGAACAGCATACCTATGATCATGGATGGCAGCTCGATTTTTCGCCTCCCATACCAACCTGGGCACTGTTTATAGCAAAAAATAGCCGGTGCCGACGCAAAGAAACCGCCGATATAGCAGAATTCGCAAAGAGTGCGTCGATATGGATATGTACTGTGAATTGGAGAGAGCATCCTGAATATACATATCATCTAGGGAAGGTTTGAATCCATGGAGATGTTGTCAAAAGTTATGGCATCAGAATCTTGCGGGCATGCAGTAATTTCAATAGCAACCACCAGCCACCGCAAATCAGGAGAGATATTGTTTTTACTTTTTCCTGAAATCCGACCTCACTATAGGGCCAATAGAAACGCGCTTATTCTGGAAAAGTACATCATTTCCCAAACTGAACATGTGCCCGATTCTTTAGTCTAAAGATCAGAACATTATGTATATGACGTGTTTAATATATAATGTTCGGGAAATCATTGAAAAAGGACCGAAGAAAAAATTCATTCCCAGATTTTTATTTAAAAAACAAAACAAAAAAAAAACGCCATATACGCTGATCAAACTGGTATTTATCTGCAGGAAAATTATCGTTTAACGTAAAAAGTGCTGCAGGAAAATTATCGTTTAACGTAAAAAGTGCGCTAAATACTGTTATAATTGCGCGTACATATACATATTTCATCATTTTTCAGACCAAGTAATTTTTGCTATGGGAGGTAATCCACCATTCCGCGATGATAACTTGCCACAGATGCCCGTTATATTTTGGCCTCATTTTCTTGGTAATTATCTCTGCAGATGTACATTTATGTTACCAGTTTAATGTATTTCATCTGTTTGAGGGTGCAAATGGTTTCTGATAGAGATATTCGAAGGCAGAACCACCAGATCTAGAAATGTTGTTCTTTTTCCACGGGCGTTCCGTATCCTAATTTACTCGAACCTAACTGTATTCGCCAGTTCGGTAGGTTAATTGATATGACGAATCACGGTTTTCATAGTCGTTAATGTATTTCTTATATTATGATATTGATAGTTTGAAATACAGGTGTATATCAAATAACCTAAAATTGAAATAGACAATGTTATTTTGATCAACAAACATAACAAACAATATGAATAATAATAATATCAAGTATGTTTTTAAGAAAACAATTATTGAATTTTAGGAATAGTTGGAATGGAAAAAAGGTAGATCTGTAGAAATATTTTACAGGTGTTTGTGTGTTAACTAATGACGACTCCTTATTAAAATGTTGCTTATTTGTAACAAAAAAACATTCCTGACTTTTTTAATTGATAAGTATTGTACACATTAGAAAATATAGCCTAGATTTTTCAAAGTCAGTTCAAGGAAATCCTGTTCCTTTAAACTTTCACATACAGTGAAACACCGCAGAAAAAAAGTAATAATTAATTAATAATAAAAAAAAAATAACAATTTTGATCAGTAAAATTTTTCTTCCACCTTTCATCAATAATTAATCTCATTATCAGGTCAAATATACCGACAAACATACATTTAAGATAGTCGGGGAATAGACCATGCAATTCTCACGGCGTGCGAAAATTTTAAATTAACCGATACATTCTGACCGCCGAAGGTGTGAAAAATTTTGACACCTCTGCTCGAGTTTGCCATAAGCAACAAAGAGTAAATTAATACACAGGGACCAGGTGTCATGCTCGAGCGATCGAGTTATCGATGCTCGACTCAGCCATGGTAATTTCACATAGAAAAAAGAAGGAAATCGGCCGGGACTACATGAATTGCTCGAGCGAGCGCGGGTGCTCGAGTCATCGATGCTCGAGCGAGTGGTGTTTCACTGTATTGGAATATTTTGACTTTCTGTACAAACTTTCATAAAGTGTTACAAAGTTTGCCAGTTTCTGTGAGACTGTCAAGAACACATGATGTCAGGACATAACAAAAGTATTGAAGAAATTGAAAAACATTGTATAGCTTTATCTTTTTCATTTTATCAAACCTGGAAATGAAAGGTTCTTGTTTGTCTATGAACAACTGCTGTTGAACACGACTAGATTTTTTTATCTTTACCTTTTGAACAAAATATAGAAGTGTATTGAACACAAAGGTAATACATTTTATTGTTGTGCACTTTTAAAAGTTGTGACCACTCAATTTCTTGCCACACACAAGTGCATTACATAATGCCTGCATGTACTTTCCTGACATGAATGGGTTACATCAAGTCTTGAAACTGCAAAGCATTGCCCCCATCAGTCCTCTCAGTACTTTGATTCTAACTGCATGCGTACAGAATGCTTTATGTAATATTATACTCTGTGTAGTAATCAGTTAACTCCCTATGTACATGTTAGCCTATAGGTCAGAGACATATGGCTCGGGAAGATGGTGCTTAAGTTTCTGTTTTCGTATCATTTAGCAGAAGTTAGCTTACGCTATTAAAACATCATTGGCTGAAGAAGACTCGGTATTTAAAGATCTGTGTTACAGTGACAAAGTCCAAGTTTTCTAACATTACTATCAAATCTGTATTGTAATGATACATTTAAAGTAAAGTTAGATTGAAAAATGATATTTTTAATAAAAAGGCAAATGAAAATATTTCATAAGTCACGGACCTTTCGACTTCGGCCAAAACTGATTTGCTTGCGTTGGACCCGCAACAGCATATCCAAAACGTTCATCAACGGCGCGTGCTCTTGAGAATCTCCTTGTTTGTACACGTGTTTTCCTGTTTGTGTATGCCTAAAATCGGCAAATGAAAAAAGGTTTTATGCAAAAATAGCCTTCGATCCTTATTCCTCAAATTGTCGAGCAATAAAACAGTAAGAATTTTGTCCATCGTGGTCAAATTGAGCAGGGGAAATTTTGTCTATTGCGCCTGCAAGGATTTTATCTTTATTCCACTGATGAAGGGTATTATCTCCATATACTTTGTATAGTCAAGTTAAACATCCCTCGAAGGATGGCAAAGTTGACCTTATATATCCTTTAACTCAAAACGTGTGACCTTGACCTAACAGAAATGAGTCATAAACAGCAACCAATCTGTTCCAAGAGATATTAAAATCCCTTTGCGGACGTGGTGGGGGGGGGGGAATAAAAAAATGCAGATTTCTTTGTCTTCTGGTTATAATGCAGTAATTCGGTCCAAAATGTGCTTCCGTGGTGTAGTCGAAAGAAGTCCCTAATAAATAGATCCTAATTTTTCCATTTTTCGCTCATTTGCGCGTAAATCGGGGGCCAAATGGGCATTATTTCACTCGTGGAATGAATTTTACATAAAACAGGACACGTTTCATGCTAATACTCGCATGTTTTCGAGTTGTTTACTTGAAAACGAAAGTAGGTGTTTATTCTGCGGACCGCTTTCTGAAATGCGGCAATATGAGGGTACCTGACTTCAGTTGACTTGCATTTCACTGCATACTATTCAACACCCCTTTTTCTTTTCGTTTTCTCGAAGCAAATGTATGGATATCTTGTGGAAAATAGGTCTACGACGTAGTGAAAATCTAGAAACTGTAACAAAATTGGTCTGAAGTAGCTGAATTTTATATGAAACAAAGAACAAATTCTTTTATTGGTATATAGCCTTCTCCTAAAACCACTTCTAACTTTTCAATCACCATAATTCGTTCAGTATGGATTCTATACTTTTTCTATACGTACTTTTCTGTAAATCTATACAATTTCAATCTTATCTTTCATTGTACAAGTTTCTACTAAATCATTCGGACCAGTTCAAATGGAATGCACTTGGCATAAAGTATTTTTATGCGCGTGTACATCATGCCTGTGGCTTAACCGTTTTTGTTGCCATTGTCAGCTATAACATAATGGGTAACTCGTTCCTCCCCATCGTCATGCAAACTTATACCTACTCATGGAAATTCCCATTAGCATCCGTGATTAAATTTCCTCTTTGTTCTATGTTTAACCAATCACTTCAGTGCAACATTGTTTATCCATTCACTTCAGTGCAACGTTACAAATGACTTTGAATATCTTTTTTCTATTATTATTATTATTATAACAGATTTATATAGCGCCCTTTTCATGATAAACACGTTCAAAGGCGCTTTACAGCAACTGCAGCCACACAGGGCGCGAAATCATCCTCTACTAGTACAGACACAGAGCGATCTGACCAGAGGGACAGTGTGAGACAGTGTCTCCCCACAGAGAGATTAGAAATCAGATACAGGCTTGTCCGGCTAACTTAGCCTAGCTCGTTGCGAATAGACAGCCTGGTTCTTTCACGTGCCGAGTGTCTCATAAACTACTTGATGAATCTTTATAAAACATTATCTGTAGCATCATTATAAGTTCCTTTAACGAATTTGTTCAGTCGGTGTCATTAAGTCCCTTTTAGGAGCTTTTAGAGTTTTTAAAAAAGGAAATGATTTTAACTAACGTCTTCTCATTATCCACTGGATGGGCCTTACGACTGAACTCAGTGGTAGTTTACTAGATGTTTATTTACTTATGTCCATATACAAGTCATCACAAAATACAAAGTCATTCTCATGGATATGGAATATACTGGAATAGAGTGTTGGGTCTGAAAAACACATGTAAGCATCATAAATGAATGAATGATATCAAAGGAAATCATGTTGATATCATACAGACAAAAGATATCAATATTTATAACATCTAACACTGTTAAAACATACTTTTGATAGACCCATTAATTAATTACTTAATCACATATAACATCATGTATATTACAAATTGATACATTACAACATATCCTTTAAAACATATAAAATACATAGTCCTCAACGATAAAACATTACACAGCCTAGTGGTCAATATATCAGGCAGAACCTAAACATATCATATCTTAATAGAAACATAGTTTATCACATATTAGATAATCTTATTCTATATTTACGTGCATGCATAACATGTATATAAACAACACAAAACATAACATGACATGTATACCTTATGTGTAACACAAGTATCCCTCTGTTTCCTACAATCTACTGACATAGATGTATCTGATCTCACACTTGTAAACACACTGTTCTCTGTGCAGCAACTGCATTAACTGTGCTGTAAAGTTAAGATCCAAATATTCATGCAAGGTGTTAAAAGAATGGAGCGGCAGTTCGTAGATCAGCAAATACAAAAACAAGCGCCAATTCAAGAATGACAGAAGAACTCGCATAGGATGAATAAAACCGTTATTCAAGAAACAGCACGTACAAACTCAACGTTCAGTTCCATTGGTAGCCCGGCTGTTGCCTCTTCGCCAAAACCAACACATACTGCCAGGAAAAGCAGGAATAGCAAATCGCTACGATTTCTCTGCATTAACTTCCAGAGTGCGAAGAAGAAAGCGAAACACATTCCTACTCTGGTGGAATCAGCCCGGCCTGATGTCATCCTTGGAACAGAAACATGGCTCAGCAAGGATGTGAACTCATCTGAGATATTTGATGAAAGCCTTGGGTTTGATGTCTACCGGAATGACCGAGCTGATAACACCCATGGAAGAGTATTGATAGCCGTCAAGAAGGAACTCAATGTTACTGATGTGAAGTGCAGCAAGACGGTAGAACTAATCTCGGGGTCTATTCAAACAAAGTCTAAGAAGATTGTATTTTCCTCCTACTACCGCCCGCCAGGAAGAACGGACGAAGCCTATCTTGAAAGTAGCAGAACTGGTTTTTTGAAATTGAAAGCTGACAATAAAAGAGCAATTATAGTAATAGGCGGTGATTTCAATGTACCTGACATCTCATGGAAAGACAACACCATCACCAGTTCAAAGCACTACGCAAAGAAAGTTAGCCAACACTATCTAGACATAGCATCAGACCTTGGAGCCGAACAAATGGTATCGTTTCCCACCCGCAAAGACAACACCTTGGGTCTGGTCCTGACTTCTCACCCAGGTTTTTCCGAGCGTTGCAAACCTCTCCCACCTATAACTGAAAAGAGCGATCATGACATTGTATTGTTCGACCTTGCTATGCAGCCAATTCGCGCACGCCCAAAGAGAAGGACTATCTACCTATGGAAGAAGGCCAACACAGATGGCATCAAGAAAGCGTTAGCCGATTACGGTCAGTCATTTCTTAGCCGTACATTCTCCACCACTGCTGATATGTGGGCAGATTTTAAATCTACTATCGAGAATGTCACACAGGAGTTTGTTCCAACCAGGAGAACACTCGCTAAGCACACACACCCATGGATAGACAGTCACCTCAGAAAATTGACAAGGCGCAGGTACCGCGCGTTCAAGAAGGCACGGCGCACCAATAGCCCAGTAGACTGGTCTCGTTACACCAAGCTAAGGGCCCAAACAGAGGAAGATACGTCAATCTCATCGGAAGTACATGTCTGACGCTATTTCTGATAGCTACAAGAATCGTCCAAAACAGTTTTGGTCCTACATCAAATCAAGAAAACAGGAGTCTTTCGGTGTCGCTCCACTTAAGAACAAGGATGGTTTCATTCACACAAAACAAAAGTCCAAAACAAAGGCGGAGATCCTCAATGACCAGTTCAGATCCGTTTTCACTCAAGAGGACACAGCCCACATACCGAACAAGGGACCAAGCTCCTGACTGTATTCCCACATTCATACTCAAACTAGCTGCAGATGAACTCGCCCCTGTTCTGGCCAGAATATACCAGCAGTCCTTGGATACGGGCATGATACCGAATGATTGGCGTGATGCTCTAATTGTTCAAGTCTTCAAGAAGGGCGAAAAACACCTGCCATCCAACAACCGACCTGTCTCCATGACGTCCGTAGTGTGCAAGGTCCTAGAGCATATCGTATACAGCTCGGTGATGCGATTCTTTGACCAACACCACATACTCACAGAGTCACAGCATGGTTTTCGGGCCAGACGATCCTGTGAATCCCAGCTGCTTTGGACAATCCAAACCATTGCCAGTAGACTCAAGGGGAGGGGTCAAGTTGACGTAATACTTCTCGACTTTGCAAAGGCGTTCGACAAGGTCCCCTATCAGCGCCTTCTGCACAAGGTACAGTACTACGGAGTGAGAGGGAAGACACTGCACTGGATAGAGGCTTTCCTCAGCAACCGCAAACAACAGGTCCTCCTAGAAGGCGAAAAATCAACTCAGGCGGATGTCGTCTCCGGTGTGCCGCAGGGAACTGTTTTGGGTCCCCTACTCTTTCTCGCATACATCAATGACCTACCAGAATGTGCTGCCCACTCCGAAACCCGTCTCTTTGCAGATGACAGTATCCTCTTCCGCTTCATCGGGAATCAACACGATGCTGACCTCCTTCAACAGGACCTTAAGGCCCTAGAGAAGTGGGAGAGCGACTGGCAAATGATGTTTCATCCAGCCAAATATACAGTACTGCGTATCTGCCAGAACCCCCGCCATCGGATTGAGACCAAGTACGCTCTCCATGGACAGACCCTTCAGTCTGCAGATAGCAGCAAGTATCTAGGTGTAACACTGAGCGATGATCTCCAGTGGAAGAAACACATCAACAACACTGCTGCCAAGGGCGACCGTACACTCGACTTTGTAAGAAGGAACCTAACAGATTGTTCCCACGTGGTCAAGGCTGCTGCATACACCACCATCATCAGACCAGGGCTGGAATACGCCAGTAGTGTCTGGGATCCAGCAACAGCTACAGAAGCTCATAAACTGGAACAGGTGCAGAGGAAAGCTGCCAGATTCGTCTACAATAGTTACACTGACCGTTCTCCTGGATGTGTAACTAAGATGATACAAGATCTCGGATGGGAATCCCTACTATACCGTCGCTACATGGCCAGAGTAACCATGCTGATTAAGATCAGCAACAGTATAGTTGAGGTGCCAGAGAACCCCCTTGTCCGCAGTGATGCCAGAACCACAGGTGCCAACAGATTCTACCAAATCCCAGCCTCAGTTAACATCTACAAGAACTCGTTCTTCCCAAGAACCATCAGAGACTGGAACTTACTGCCGGCCGCCATCACCAACTGCCAGACGCTCGAGAGCTTCAGGGCAGAGGTCAGGGCCCTCCATCACCAGCAGCAGTGGTTCCCGAGCGAGATTTACATAATTTTATTTGTAAATAGCCAGCTGTTTTATCGGGCAGTACAGTTTTAACACAGGGTACTAGACGTTCCGTCAGGATCTCTACCCTTAAATTGGAAGAAGAAGAAGAAGAAGAAGAAGAAACAAATCAATCTAGGCAAAGCAATAATAAACTGCAACCAAAGAAATAAATACCTGAATCCAAAAAATCCTATCAATCCTTAAAAACCAAGTAAAACTTATGACAGCCACTAGCTGTCATTAATGTGTTCTGCCCAGAACTACCAAGTCATGTGACCACACATTTCAACAATGCGACAATTAATATGATTGGCTGATTAACCAAGTAAACAAGTCTAAAAATAACTATGCATGAAAAAAGCATGGAAATGCTGAACACATTTCAATTACATTAAAGACCCATGTCTAATTTGTTAGCTGTGAATATTTAAAGACACTATACAGATTAAAAACAACATATTAAATATATATCAAAGATAAAATCAAAAAAAAGGTACACCCCCCCCCCCCCCCCCCCCCCCCCCTCCCCACCCCGCACACACACGGGCCTAACTATAGTAAAAGAACCAGCGTAGGAGCCATCGCGAAATGGCGGACAGGTTTTTGAACACTAATTTTTCACTTAACATGGAAACAGACGTTTAAATTAAAGCTGGTTTCTGTTTAAATTTCATTATGGACGTATTTTTGACATTTTAGAAGGAAAATGAGAGAGGAAGTTGTATTTGGTGAAGTGAAATGCAATATTAGTATGAGTATAGCACTTCCAGGTCACAGCAGTGTGATTTTGATGTGATTTTACAGAAAGCAAATGTGACAAGAGAAATCCTTGTTAGAAGATACATGACCCCTACTTTTCTCTTCATTTCATATCAGTTTTATCATTACCCTTTAAATGAGGTAAGGATTTGTTCTATAGATATGGGTCAACTCTTTACAAAAATATCAGTTTTATATAGGTATGATGGTATTAAATGCATCCGCTACAATTTTCTATATAAAATTAACAACTTATAACATATTTTTATCAAGATTTCTAGCCTTTCACTTCCTGTGAGACTACCCTTGTCTCGAAGGTCTGTCTTTAGGCAATCAAAATATACCCAACAAGAAATATCTTTAAAAATGATGGTCGGCGAATTGTAATAAGGAAAGAAGTTTATGAATTTTTCATCTAACATTCATCTTTCATCTAACATTTTTCAAATTTGAAAACTAAACACCGCACTTTAACAATTTAAATGGTTCTCTTTTAATTTTTCGCAAAGGTTTCTTAGGGTTGCAATTTTGTTTCGTTTATCCTTAGACGAATAATTACAGCAGTAGTTTGATGAAGATTCATGAAGCGGTTCATGAGAAGAGGTCATTAAACGTGTTTATATTTTTAGCTAAATTGGTCCCTATCCCCATTTGTAACAAAATAGCAGGAGACCTTACGATATTGTTACACATCGAGTTTGATAAAAATCCATTACATTTTAGTGGTTAATGCGAAGAAAGGCATATCTACTTTTAGCTATAGTGGTCCCTAATAGGGCCCAAGTTCCTATATAAATAAATTTGGAAGAGGACCTTATAATGATGCTCCAGACCAAGTATGACAAAGATCCACCAAGCTGTTCATGAGACGCTGTATAAAGGCATTTCTAGTTTTAGCTCTAGCAGCCCCTAAAAGGGGTCAAATGTCCCAGCTGAACAAAGTTGGCTGCGGGCCTAATAAAGATGCTACAAATCAAGTTTGATTAGAATACATGAGAAAAAATCAATTAAAGGAATTCAATATTTCTGTTTCATAAGCAAAGTTTGACCGTAGTTATATCACATAGATAAACTGTATGCAGCGTACCTTCATTTCAGTGTAATGAGATTCAGTCATTATATAGCATATTTATAATAAAACAGATTTCATTTGAGTTCAATATTTGCATACCATACTAAAGAAAAATATTCATATATAATAAATCAGTTAAATAATTTATAACAAATATATCAAAGTAAACAAGTACTCATTTTAATATGCAATCTGAATAAGTCACAAAAGCAAGAAACCTTTTCATATACAGACGACAATTGTAACAAGGAAAATATTTTAAAAAGCACTTCTCTACATAAAAGACTCTTATCACACCCTTATTCATGCGATACGCAGACCGCATTCAGCTCTTTCTTTAATTTGATATATGTTGGTATTTGAACAGGTTTTTATCATATTTATTAAACTTACTTATCATTTTGAGATATATCAATATTCTTGCTAAATATACTGAGCCAAAGTTAGCTTTAAAACTGTGAACAGCGTCGTTTAGGATAAACGCTTTGTCTACATTTCACTCAGCGTAGCACAATCAACAGAGTGAAAGAAATTGACACTCTCGTCCAGTCAGGCAGAGTGTTGCATAAATCTTCCATTTTGATAAATTATCTATAATGCGTTATCAATTAGTTTGATTTGCAAACTGAAGTCACGTGGCATAGGTAACGAAAACGAATTTAGACGGCGTTCGCCGAAAAAATATGGGGTTGACCATAATGCAGTGAAACCATGGTCACGTGACTGAGACAGGTGATGAAAACGCTAATATTGCGTAGGTAGACATCAGGAAATACCTACTTTCACTTTCATTTTCATTTTACAAGGCAGCTTCAGATCAACTTTTGAAGCATATAACGTAGCTTAAAATCATCTGCGGACATTCATTTTTACAATCAAGCATCAATAAAGCTTATATCTGGCATGAAAATGGCCTTTACTAGGTGGGAAAATTGCACTATATATTGATATGGACTACATTCGAGTGGTCCGGCTAATTGTCCCCTTCATGCCTATAGAATATATAGGGAAAACTATTTATTGGGAATGTTTCTCATTGCAGAGTTGGTGCAGCCGTTCTGCGCTTGCGCGGAATTATTATCAAATGGAACGCACGGCAAAAATACTCATATTTTTGCATGTCCGCACGCATTTAGGGTATAATGTGCACAATATACTGACTAAAGGTTAGGGTTAGAATCACCATGGTTACAAAATATATACATTTAAGGTATTTTTGTTCAAATTTAGTTAATCCGGTATATACCGGAGTCTGTAATATATCTCGGGCGCACCAACTCTGTAGGCTGATCACTACCAAATAGAATGTAAGCCTCCGCAGGTCTAGTCACAAGTAGTCCAAATATAAATAGTACTAATCAAATTCCTTTCCTAGTGCATTTTCTCGGCAGCAACGTGCTTACTTTTACCCTACCGCGTTTCAGTATGTATCACATTGCATTCTATTGAAATCGGCATGTTCCTATCGCATGCTAGATAAAAATGGCGGCGTAAGAATTTAATGTCACGAAAAGAGAAACTGAAAGAAGCGAAAAGTAGTAAATTCAGCGGGTTGTATTTAACGAACTGTAGTTTTCTTATATAAAAGTTAACACCCCCTTTTCTTTTTGTTTTTCTAAAGTAGCGATCTAGTTCTTTATGGGAATATAAGTCTCTGAAAATCTGATATGCTAGAAAATGTCGAAAAACCGTTATGAAGTGAGTGGATTTTATATGAAATAAAGAACAGCTGGATTTAGTGGTGTTCAGCCTGTATTTAGTCACAGCCATTTATTGGTGTGTGACCTACAAGTGATTTTTAGTGGTGTTCAGCCTAAAAGCTAGGACATATTGTGCATTTTACGTACAAAGTTGTTGATATAACTTAGGTTGTTACACATTATCAGTTAAATTACAAACTTTTGACATTTCACATTCCCATTGTTTGAAATTATGCAACTTTACAAATGACATACGAATAAAATAAATGCCAGCTTCACTTGAGATCATGTGACCAATCCAAGATGTCGACAAAAACCTCATTCCAGAACAAAGTGAATGAGTTGGAAAGACGATTAAAAGCTGAAAACAAGTCTAGAGAGAGAGATAGAGTACGCCCAAATTGTGACCAAGTACCGAGGCGTCCATCACCATGTATGTCATCTCTTGATTTGTTTTTAAAAAGCATATTTACAAGGGATATTTATATTGATCTTGATCTTGATATTTTTACGGTGATACATCTCATCGACATTTTCTCACCGCGCCTGCGCCAAGTGTTGGGAACTTAAAATTAGTCCAACTTTTTGATACAACTAATAAATAAATCCACTGGTTTTTCTGAGGTTCTGTAGCTCTGAATGAGTTGGCGTGGTAGAGAATTCCAATCGCGTAGTGTATTAGGTATGAAACTATACTTATAAACGTCTGTCCTGGCATATATAAGGTTAAAATGTTCCTCGTGTTTGTTTTTAGTGACACGTATAGGTTTAACTAGATGGTCCACTGGTACTGACGCGGTGTTATTTAAACCTTTACAGAATAAGATTAGACGACTCTGTTTTCTTCTTTCCTTAAGAGGTTTTAGCTTTAAGTCATTTAAAATTCCGGTCATGCTTCCTGGATCGAAGTTGTAGTTTGATGTGATGAATCTAGCTGATCGTTTTTGTACCGCTTCGATTTTTTCTTGTAAATATTGTTGATGTGGGTCCCAAATTGTACTTGAATATTCTAAAACTGGTCTTATTAAACCTTTATACGCTTGAAGTTTGACATCCTGAGGACAAGCCTGTAGATTCCGTCTTAATAATCCCAATGTTCTGTATGCTTTATTACACGTTTCTTCAATATGTTTATTCCAAGTAAGATCACATGTTATATTAACCCCCAAATATTTGATTGACTTCAGAAATTCCAGGGGAGTATTTTTAAGGGTGTATTGATATTTTATGATTGATTTTTTTCTAGATAAGGTCATCATATTACATTTCACTGGTTGAAATCTCATCCCCCATGTTGTTGCCCACTCTCCTAATTTATCAATGTCTTTTTGTAATTCAAAGCAGTCGTTGTCAGTTAGTATTTCCCGATAACACACACAATCATCTGCGAATAACCTGATATTTGATGCAATATTATCAGAAATGTCATTAATATGTATTAAGAATAAGATAGGTCCTAACACTGTTCCCTGTGGTACTCCAGATAGAACTGATGATACGTTGGATGATTCACCATTAACAATTACACACTGACTGCGATTTACCAGAAATGAGTCAATCCAATTTAAAATGTTGGGTCTTACACAGTATTTATACAGTTTAGATTTTAGAAGTTCGTGAGGCACGGTATCGAACGCTTTTTCAAAATCCAGAATAAAAATATCCACTTGTTTGTTTCTGTCTACTGAATATGCCCAGTCGTTAATCACTGTTGCTAGTTGTGTTTCGCAACTGTGATGTTTCCTAAATGCATGTTGCCTACTATTAAGTATATTATGGGCTTCAAAATGCTTCATCAAATTTGAACAAATAATGTGCTCTAGCACTTTACAACAAATACAAGTCAATGATACAGGGCGATAGTTACTGGGTAAGGATTTATCCTTCTTTTTATATAATGGGCATATATTTGCCATTTTCCAGTCATCCGGTATTTTACCTACATTAATTGATTGTTGAAATAGATGTGCCAGAATATCTGCAATGCTTGGGCCGAGCTCTTTTAACACTCTTGGATGTAACGAATCAGGTCCCATCGCCTTATTTACATTCATCTATTCACCATGAAAATCATGACAAAAGTCATGAAAATATTTGTTTCTTTATAATAATATTTAGGATGATTTGACTCGTCACATTTATTTTCCTTTGCATTTAATAAGAGTTCAAGGAATTATTGGTGTCTTTGTAAGTTACCTTACATGTGTGGGTATAGATGACATCATGACAAATATGAAATATCAGCTCATTCTCGATATATCGACATTATAGGATAAATCACGTTTTCCCGTATTAACCACCAATAAACACCCGTTCCCGTTTTCACGGTGAGGCGAGTATCGGCCATTATGCTATATAGCGGTAGTATTTAGATTATCCTTTTTTTCAAGTTTTAAAAAAGAAAATGAATGAAAAAGTATTGCAGATTACCATTAAACATTGTTGTAATTAAGATGCAGCAAAAATATCCTCAAAGTTTACTTTAATTTTGAAATTTTATCTTTTATTCTACACTGCCGCTTCCTTGGCTCAATACCGAAGGTGTGAAATTATTCGCATTTTTCAAGGTAAACAGATTGCTTTTGCAAAAAAAATGTTGCCGAGGTCATAGAATAGTATTTCCATTGTGAGAAAGTAAGAACTTTCCTAAATCCTTATCTTCTGGCAAAAAAATCGCTAATATTGTACACGATCTTTATATCGGTTAATCTCGCCAGTCCCCTTGACCCTATTTACGGAAATACCGGAAAATGGGATTTATCCTTAATGTCGATATGGTCAATAAAATAAGTCATCAATCAGCCAAATGTGAAAGGCTAGTGTGGGTCAACAGCTATACATAGTCCAACTAATTATGACCCAATCCTAGGAAATATTAAGTTATTTTTCTTATGGGCGATATCTCTCTTCGCGTAAAACACTCGAAAGACCAGAATAGTGGAAGAAATTTGATGAAATAATGAAATTGTCGTCACTGCCGATTTGGGTTTAAATACTGATTTTGTTGCGAATATTCTAAAATTCTAAATTACTGCATTCCTGTGAGGGATTTGACATTAACGAATGATAGATAGAATTCAATGCATCAAGAGGGGATTCAATTCCTCATTGATTTATGTAAAATTTCTCAAATAATTTACAAAATTACAAATTTTCTAGTGATTTAAACATATGTATGTACTCTACACGATTAACATTTACTGCATCCACACGGCAATATATGCAAACGATAATTCCAATATCTTTATACGACTATGTCCTCCATTATATTGGTCCTTCGAAAATTTTGACTGTTAGATTTCCTGTCACAAATATACACAATCTGACAGTCAAATTGTTTTGAATATAACTGCACATAGCTAGTATTGTCTATAAAATAAGAGAATCTGTGCGTATTCCAATTCATAGGAAACCAGTGATGTAATGCTTTTAGAGAAGTTAGCCGAAGCAGTATCATTATACCCACAAACGAAGTTTGTCAGTCGGTCTGTCAGTCCGTTGTTTTCGTGGTAGGGGACTTCTTTATTGCCACTGCAATACTCGGTCACTTGTTTTCAACTGCCATTTTGTAAACAATACATGTGACATATACATGTCCTGTAAATACATTGAGAATTATTTTTTACCTGCTTTTTTTTTTTACATCACATCAAAAGTTTTTGTAAGATGGCTAAGCATTTATGCAAATACTTTAGAATAGCCTTTGTGAAAGTTGATGATATTTTGAAATTAAAAGAACTTTTTTTCCTCATTTTGATAAATGAATTTTGCATCGCTGTTATACTGGGTTTGTGTTTCGGTTTTAACAGCCCAACATTGGGTTTGAATACTTGATACTGTGATGTATCTCTTACAGCCAAAACATAATATACTTGTACATTGGTATATTGGTAATAAGGCGAAACTCTACTGCTTATCTCCCTTAAAAATTGAGCATGTAAAGTCATTTTGGTCCTTCCCTTGGTAGTACACCATTTAGTTCTTTCTGGTCCTGTCATTGTCAATATTGTCAGTAATGCTGAAACAAAACTTACTGAAGAAAATTGCAGGCTTACAGGTATGTTGATAAATATTTGGAGGAAAAGACAAAACATTTTCTTATTTACCTTCAATAATTTACTTTTGGTTGAAATGTAAAGGTTTGATACTTGTTTCAGTTACTGACTTTGCTGCACCTTCAAGGTCAAGTTCAGCCCCTTCCTCTGGTAGAAGAAGGCCAGGTGGTTTGGATTGTCAGCCCCGTACCTCACATGCACAAAGACAGCCAGACAGGTAAGATCTGTAACAGTTACCAAGGTCATAAAGCTGAGTTTGGATACCAGTCAAAAAAAATTCAACCTTGCCATCAGTTGACCCAGTCTGTTTCAGGAGTGTGCTCAGAATTAGCCAATCAGACGCTTAGAAATTTGAGATTAGACTCCAAACCCTTATTTATAACTTTAGACCAAACATAAAACACTAGAGGTTGAGAAGCAATAGTAACACAATTTTCTGACAAATGGAACTACTTAGAAATAAACAGAACAACATCTGATAGCATGCTTAAATTGAAGTGTCACATAAAAGCTTGTTGATTACAAGAATAGTACTGGTTCAGATATGTACTGGTCAGAATTAGGGTATGTTATCAACAAGCTATGCAAGATGTATGTTGGAAAACAATTAGATTTTATTTACAGTACACACAATAGATTTGGATTTACCCGTATTAGTTGAATATTAGTTCATGTATTAATCTTATTATATTAAATTTTACAGTAGTGATTAGTACTTTAAACATGTGAAGTGATTGCAGTCTTGTCTGTTTCAGAGTAAGAACTGGCAGTACTTAGCTTCTTATAAATACATGTACGGTAAATTATGTAGTCACAGATCTTGTTTCTCTTTAAGTCATGAGATAGAACAGAAGTACACTGAGATTATGAAGCAGACGGGTATTCTGACGTTAAATGGACAGGTAAGTTATTAACCCTTATCCTGCTAAATTTCTAAAATGGCCTGGTCAATCATTAAATTTGGACAGTACCATTTATTATCAAAGTGGGTTTCACTGAAAATATACTGATTGAATAGAAAACAGTGCAGACCATGATCATCCTGCACGGACGATCTTGGTCTGCACTGGTTGCAAAGGCAAAATCACTTGCCGCCAGCAGGCAAAAGGTTAAAATATGAACTACTGTTTGATCAACCTTTCCTGTTACATTTTTTTTTTCTGTGTTTTTTTTCTGTGAGTTTTCTTTTCATAAAAAAACAGTTATTAATGTTATTTATCATTCTTAAGAACTCCATTGTAGAAAGTAGAAGCTTGCATTAACTTGACTATAGGAAGAATATCATGAGTTATCCTACAAACCATTCAGTGTGTGTTGGTATCAAGGGTGTGGTGATAGTTTTGATACACTTTTACTTGATGTCTCCATTATTACTAGATGTATTTGCTGGTTGTTCCAAGTCTTGGCTCTCATCAAGATTCATAACACTTGTACCAATATTTTATGAATTACACACTCTTTTTACTTAGATTTTCAGGTTAAAGTTCTGATGCACTTTCTGTCTGTCTCTGTTTTTTTGTTGTTGTTTTTTATTATTTAGACTTATAACAGTTTGGTTGTCAACTTTTGAATGGTTTCCTGTAGATAACCTCTAATATTTTTAGCTCGACTATACGAAGTATAAGGAGAGCTATCCTACTCGCCCCGGCGTCGGCGTCTTTCCGCGTCCCCACCTTGGTTAAAGTTTTGGTGCACTTTCTCTTTTTTCAACTTATCTCTGTAATTACTTGATGGATTTGATTCAAACTTGAAATACTTATTCCTCATCATCATCCACATCATCTGACATAAGGGCCATAACTCTGGCACCAATATTTCATGAATTATCCCCCCTTTTCACTTAGATTTTCAGGTTAAAGTTTTGATGCACTTTCACTCTATCTCTGTTATTAATGAATGGATTTGATTCAAACTTAAAATAGTTGTTCAACATCATCACCCACATCATATGACACAAGGTGCATAACTCTGGCACCATTTTTTCATGAATTATTCCCCCTTTTTACTTAGAATTTCAGGTTAAAGTTTTGGTGCACTTTCACTCTACCTCTGTTATTACTGAATGGATTTGATTCAAACTTAAAACAGTTGTTCAGCATCATCACCCACATCATATGACACAAGGTGCATAACTCTGGCACCATTTTTTCATGAATTATTCCCCCTTTTTACTTAGAATTTCAGGTTAAAGTTTTGGTGCACTTTCACTCTACCTCTGTTATTACTAAATGGATTTGATTCAAACTTAAAATAGTTGTTCAGCATCATCACCCACAATCATATGACACAAGGTGCATAACTCTGGCACCATTTTTTCATGAATTATTCCCCCTTTTTACTTAGAATTTCAGGTTAAAGTTTGGTGCACTTTCACTCTACCTCTGTTATTACTGAATGGATTTGATTCAAACTTAAAATAGTTGTTCAACATCATCACCCACATCATATGACACAAGATGCATAACTCTGGCACAATTTTTCATGAATTATTCCCCTTTTTTACTTAGAATTTCAGGTTAAAGTTTTGGTGCACTTTCACTCTATCTCTGTTATTACTGAATGGATCTGATTCAAACTTAAACAATTGTTCAACATCATTACCCTTATCATATGATGCAGGTGCATAACTCTGGCACCAATCTTTTATTATTATTCCCCCTTTTTACTTAGAATTTTAGGTTAAAGTTTTGATGCACTTTCACTCTGTCTTTGTTATAACTGAATGGATTTGATTCAAACTTAAAACATTTGTTCAACATCATCACCCACACTATATGACACAAGCTGCATAACTCTGGCACCAATAATTAATGAATTATGCCCCTTTTTGCTTAGGATATACTTATATAGTGTTTTGATACATTTTATCTTTACCTCTCTTATTACTTTAAGTTGATATTTTTGACATAGACTCAGGCTATTGTGTAATATCTTCATCCACAATTGGAGTCATTAAACACTCCAGTGATAGCTCTAGTTTCCTCAGATATGCCCAGTTTCATTATCCAGCATCGAAATAGTCGAGCACGCTGTCTCCTGTGACAGCTCTTGTTTAAGTTACAGCCTACAAAATTATATACCCAATTGCCTCTTAATTGTACAGGTCATCAAGGGGGTGGGGGATAAATGTGTTTTATAAACACTGCATGTTTTATGTTTACAGCAAAATGGATTTATAACTTGATACATTCTAACAAATTATCACCCTGATAGACATTGGTTCTAGCCAGGTATATATATATGTTAGAAATAAATATATGTATTAAAAGAAAAAATGAGTAGAAATACTTTGCAAGGAATACATTTCAAATTCTCATCATCAATTTTGCAATTTTTTAGGCCTAAGAAAAGTTCTGTGTTTCAAGCAGCTGGAATCTACAAACCCTAGAGTATTGTAATAATTTCAGTTGATTTAAGATTCAGGCTGAATGGCTCCTTTTAGAAATATTTAGTGACTAAAAACACACACACACACACACACACACACAAAAATTCAATCCATCCAAACTAGATTTTTTTCAAGAGTGTTGCTCTAGAAGTTAACAGATTTTATTTTTTTTTTGCCTCGTTGCAAATACTGCGAAAATGGCATGCAGAGAATACTTAATTTGCCGATTATCATGAGTCCACTGCCTGAAGTGGGAAGTGCAAACAGTTGTCTTTATAGGCAGGTGTTTTGTTGTAGAAGCATATATTTGGTGTTAGCTCAGGTTTGCCAGCTCTCTGCTTTCGCTAAAACTTGTTTTTGCTTGTGAATTACAGAAAGTTCCCACAGATATATCGGATCTAGAACCGCTAGGTGAACTAGGACATGGTACCTGTGGACAGGTTATCAGAATGAGACATAAACAGTCCGGGGTAATGATGGCAGTCAAGGTGAGTCAAAGGCTGCAAGCTTGTTTACATTGTAGCTTACATGTGCAGACAGTTTTTATCTGGTAGAAAATATTTGTTTGTCAATACTTTATGGTCCCAATCCTTAGGTTAGCAACATAGATCTGTTTAGACCTCTAGTTCATTGATTGAAAATATATAATTTTATATGCTGCTGAATAGCTTTAACATAATATTTAAATGCTATTATTTTGCACGTTTAGATGGGTACTTTTTTCAAATCCTCAAGTCAGTCTGTTTATATGTAGCCGTGCCCCTCTAATTAAAATAAGTAAAAGAATATAGTTTCTTAAAGAAATTCCATAACTGTGGAATGAAATGAGCCGCGCCATGAGAAAACCAACATTGTGGGTTTGCGACCAGCATGGATCCAGACCAGCCTGCGCATCTGCGCAGTCTGGTCAGGATCCATGCTGTTCCCTTTCAAAGTCTATTACAATTAGAGAAACTGTTAGTGAACAGCATGGATCCTGACCAGACTGCGCGGATGCGCAGGCTGGTCTGGATCCATGCTGGTCGCAAACCCACTATGTTGGTTTTCTCATGGCATGGCTCAAATAACAATTCACTCCCCAGTCGCACTACCTCTAAAACTGTTTATAGTGAGTATTTATTGTCTATGTTCAAGGATGATAGTCACAGGGGTTTTAGATGTGTTTACAGGAATTTTGCCTGGTCAGTTGATAATGCCGCATAAATTCCATTTTGTTTTCTTTCAGCAAATGAGAAGATCTGGAAATAAAGAGGAGAACAAAAGAATTATCATGGATCTGGACGTAGTATTAAAATCTCACGATTGTCCTTATATAGTACAGTGTATAGGAACTTTTATTACCCCTGTAAGTACATTGTCCATGTATATATTACAGTGTATAAGAATATTTTTACCATATAAATTCATGAACACTTTTTGTATGTATTGTCTATATATCATTCAGTTATAAAATGCTTATAACCTTTACAAATTTATTTCGGCATATGTACTGTTGTGCCTAACTAGTACTGTGTATAGAGCCACTTATTTTAACAGTACACATATTTCAGTTATGTAAAAGGTTGTTAGATCACCAGACTAGTGTTCCTGGACTGTATCAATACTGACTTGTTCTTTGCAAGTCCTTGCAGTGTTTCAAATTTTCACTTTCTTGTCTGTTGTCTGTTTTTGTCCGTAGGTATTATCTACTTGTCTGTGTAATAGTTACATAGTAAAATGTGGACTGGTGAAACTCTTAATTGTCCATATGGGCCCTTGCACAATCTGGGCAAGACAGACAATTGATTTCACCACCAGCACTGACAACTTCTTCACATGAATCAGAAGTGCAGAATGATTGACTTCAGGTGCACAGCCTATTTTAAATTGTCATGGAAAACATATGCTGTGCCTGGGGTACAAACTCGCAGCCTTGGAGTCTCCATTCATAGTCTTGAGCTCTGTCTTCTGAGCTGACTGGGCTGGGAATTAAGTCTATTGCATTGTGTTTTTCTCTGAAAAAAGGATTTAAGACTGTTACAATATGCCTGTTGTATAACGTTTCAGAGTGAAGTGTGGATATGTATGGAATTAATGTCTACATGTTTAGATAAATTATTGAAAAAAACTAGAAGACCCATTCCGGAAAAAATCCTTGGCAAGATGGCAGTTGCTGTAAGTTCTTTTCTTTCTCTTCAGCACTACATTGTTATATGTTTAAAAGGTTTACAAACACTAAATGGCAAAATGAAATATAAATGGTGAAGTGAAGCAAGAAGATGGAAGTTGCTGATGGCACAGCTATAGAGCATTTTTGCCAATCTTGTTGGAACCACAAGGTTTATGATTGACATTTTGGAAGAATTTTCATAATGTAATTGCACTCCAGCATTTGCCTTGGGAACTTGGGTCATACACCACCATTAAAATTGAAGGTCACATTTGTTAGCTGAATTTAATGTATGTGTTGAACATGGTGACCGCTTTTCTTATTATCCCCCGACGAAAGTCGGAGGGATATAGTTTTGGCGTTATCCGTCCGTCCTTCTTTCCGTCCGTCCGTCCGGAGCCATATCTAGGAAATGGTTAGGAGTATTTATTTAAAACTTCATATACATGTTCATCACTATGAGTTCTTGCAGCCCGTCAAGTTTCAGTCAGATTGCCCAAGTAACACCAGAGTTATGCCCCTTAGAAATTTCTAGTGTTAACTATATAGGGTACTATAAATATGGCAATTTCTGCATCATAATTTTTGATATATTTGACCTAGAACTATGAAACTTAAACAGAATTTAGATCACCATAATGTGGTTGTGTACACACAATTTCATTCGAATTTATATGTAAATTAAGAGTTATTGCCCTTTAATTGTATAAAAATCCACATATTTGTATATAACAAACTTACCATTTGGTAGAATTTCATTAAATTTCTTTCATTCTTTTCCATGAAAATTTATTGTAAACATGTGAAGATTTTTTTAAACAAACTTCATATACATGTTCACCACTATGAGGTTATGGGTCCCATCAAGTTTCAGACAGATTGCCAAAGTAACGCCAGAGTTATGGCCCTTAGAAGTTTCCAGTGTTAACTATATAGGGTACTATAGATATGGCAATTTCTGCATCATAACTTTTGATATATTTGACCTTGAACTATGAAACTTTAACAGAATTTAGAGCGCTATAATGTGGTTATGCACACACAATTTCGAATGGGTTTCTTTTGTAACTTTAGGGTTATTGCCCTTTAATTTTCTAAAAATCCACATATTTGTACATAACAAATTTACCATTTGGCAGAATTTCATTAAATTTCTTTCATTCTTTTCTGTGAACATTTATTATAAACATGTGAAGTTGCGCACCCACACCTGGTCACCCACTTGCCTTGGTCACACCCCCTCCCCCCCCCCCCCCCCACACCCACCTCCAAAAAATTTTTTTATTTTTTTTTTTCATTTCTTATTTTAGATTTTTTTCAAACCTTCCATGATTATTTATCAACATGCAAATTGTACCATTCCCCAACCTCACTCCTCCACCCAGTCATGCCCACCACTGATCATGCATCCTCAGCCCCCACCCCACTCCCCCAACTTCACCCTTTTACCCTTTTTTTTCATTTTTAGCTCATCTGATTTTTTTGAAAAAAAAATGATGAGTTATTGTCATCACTTGAGCGGTTGTCGGCGTTTGCATCGGCGTTGCCTGGTTAAGTTTTATGTTTAGGTCAGCTTTTCTCCTAAACTATCAAAGCTATTGCTTTGAAACTTGGAATACCTGTTCACCATCATAAGCTGACCCTGTATAGCAAGAAACATAACTCCATCTTGCTTTTTGCAAGATTTATGGCCCCTTTTGTACTTAGAAAATATCAGATTTCTTGGTTAAGTTTTATGTTTAGGTCAACTTTTCTCCTAAACTATCAAAGCTATTGCTTTGAAACTTGGAATACTTGTTCACCATCATAAGCAGACCCTGTACATCAAGAAACATAACTCCATCTTGCTTTTTGCAAGATTTATTGCCCCTTTTTGACTTAGAAAATCGTTTTTCTTGGTTAAGTTTTATGTTTAGGTCAGCTTTTATCCTAAACTATCAAAGCTATTGCTTTAAAACTTGCAACACTTGTTCACCATCATAAGTTGACCCTGTACAGCAAGAAACATAACTCTGTCCTGCTTTTTGCAAGATTTATGGCCCCTTTTGGACTTAGAAAATATCAGATTTCTTGGTTAAGTTTTATGTTTATGTCAACTTTTTCTCTTAAACTATCAAAGCTATTGCTTTGAAACTTGCAACACTTGTTCACCATCATAAGCTGACCCTGTACAGCAAGCAACATAACTCCATCCTGCTTTTTGCAATAATTATTGCCCCTTTTGGACTTAGAAAATCATTTTCTTGGTTGAGTATTATGTTTAACTGCTTTTTGCAAGAATGATGGCCCTTTTTAGACTTAGAAAATCATGGGTAGGACAATATTTCTATTACACAAAAAAAATCAGATGAGTGTCAGCACCTGCAAGGCGGTGCTCTTGTTAATTTTCCATCAATATTTATAATCAACATGTGAAATTTTGTTTCCTCTCCCGTTCCCCTGCACCCCCATCCCCTAAAAAAATAAATATATTAAGTTGTGGCTGCACAAACCTTGTCCTCAGCCATGTTCAAGATATCTTACTTGTGTTCTCTTAAGAACATCTGTTCTTTTAAGTTCAAATATACATGAACTTGTTAAACAGCAACACCTGGTGCCAAACCACTCAAAGACTATATTTCGTTCCAGTTTAACTTCAAGCTCACATTTCAATTAACTGCATTTAATTTTAAAAGCTAAGCTTACTACAGTAAGCATATCCCATTCAAAATAAATTCTTTAGTCAGGATCAAAGTATCATATTTTATTATGTACTATTTTATTAAACATTTGTTTTCTGTTAAATTGATTTTGACTAATGAAATTATTTGCTTCTTATTAACATCCTTAATTTTTTGCCGGATATATTTTTTTGCCATTGCTCACCACAAACCCTTTCGGCGGGGGATACCAATTCATCGAATTTACTTGTTAAAGATAGAAGTGTCAATGTTCTTCAAGAAAATAGAAGTTGCAGGCATTTAAAAAGGGTCCTGGTTTGTACTGCTTCCCTTGGGAGTTAAGCCTGTTTTAAATAAAATAATTAAGACCAGCTATTTGGTGTGTTGATGTCACAGTGTTGATGTCACAGTACTTAAAAAGCAAGAGCAGTTTCGTACGTAGGCAATTTTTAAAATTTAATTTATTTTACTGCTTAAAATATTTCCAGTTAATTGACAAACTTGAGACTCTTAAGTTTTAAAATGTAACATTTGTAATTTCCATAAATTCAAAGATATGTTTATTGGTAATATATACGCTATAGATTAAAGGCACTGACTTCCGGATTTTGGCACAAAAATTATCTCTCTTGAAAATTGAAGTTTGGTCATATTATGAAGATTAGAACATTTATAAGTTTTTGTTTCTGAACTATCCTAAAAATGCCAAATTCAGAAAAAATATATGCCCGAGTCAAGAATTGAACCCAGGCCACCACAGCAATAAAAACTTACCCACGGTCTTGACCAGTACACCATAGAGGAATAAATATTTAAAGATTGTTAAATATAGAAATTTATAATTAACTTAAAGGCAGTTTATCTTGAGTTAAGCATTACAAATGCTTTTCAGTTTTGAATGTAAAAAATAGAAAAAACAACTTATTCTCATGTGTTTCCTTCACATATTGTCTGTCAGTAATTAAGTTTCAAAGCTTTCAAAAGAAATATAGCATTAATTTTTTGTTACCTAAACATTTTCTCTTTGTTTTTTATTTTTTTTATTTTATTGTTGTACGATCTGGAGGCCAGTACCTTTAAAAGTTAGATACTCTTTATTTTATGGAAATTTTCAAACATTCCTGTGGCAAAATGTTTGCTTTGTTGATTTTGAAAATATTTCAAGTCCTTTTTTTTCACAGATGGTCAAGGCACTACATTACCTCAAAGAAAATCATGGTGTTATACACAGAGGTAGGCATTTCATCTAAACATAGATTTATTTCAACGAAGGCTTCTTATGATTTGTTTCTTGTCTGTCCATCAGTCAGAAAAGGTGACCCTACTGATATATTTGCTCTGTTGCTTTTTGTGTCTGGTATCCCTACTCTTACCATTGCGTTCAATTAACAAATCAGTGTCTGGATTCTGCCTGTACATCGCCCATCTATAAACTCTGCCTACACAGCAGATTACTATTATGGGTTGCCAGAAGATCATGAATAAATAGTTAATGAGGTGTTCATCTGTGACAACCTTCTGAGGATTTTATACATAATAATTCCTGAAAATTTTTATGTAACTTGGATAGTAAGAATTCTTATAGTTGAATTTCTAATGAGATAGAGTTTTGAAAACTACATCTGCCCAAATGTTCAAAATCCGTGAAATGTTGCATCTATTACATTGTCCAGAATCTAAATACATGTAGTTCATAATAAATATTTCTGACTTTAATCATGATAAATCAACAATCCTGCTATTCGTCTCACTGATTATTTGAGAAATTAAGACTGATATCTAATTGGAAATACCACACATACTGCTTGATGGTGGTGTTTTATAGTGTCCTGTATTAATAGAAATGTACAAAAGTTAAAAAGAAAGTACAAATGTAGTAGAAAAAATAGTATTTCAGTAGAAATTTATAAGTATAAAGTATTATTGAATCTAATTAACCCTTAGCCTGCTAGCGGCAAGTGATTCTGCCTCTGCGACCAGTGCAGACCAAGCGCAGTCTGATCATAGTCTGCACTGTTTGCCATTTGGTCAGTATCTTTTTTGGTATGCACCCCTTTTAACAGTTAATGGTACTGTCCAAATTGGAAGATGGACAAGTTCATTATAGAAATTTAGTAGAGTAAGGGTTGATAATTTGTTATATTTCAGATGTGAAGCCTTCTAACATTCTCTTAGATGAGAAAGGAATTGTAAAGTTATGTGATTTTGGTATATCAGGAAGATTGGTTGATTCTAAAGCAAAGACAAGAAGTGCAGGCTGTGCTGCATATATGGCTGTAAGTGAAACTTTGAAATAATTGAAATATTGGAATGCACAAGCTGGCACAGCACAGCAGTAAGAGCTCAAAATGGCAGGCATCCATGGTTGAGTGGTTCAGATTATTGATTTTTAATCACATTCACCTCACCATTGTTGGTTTAAAACATTTAGTTTGGATGAAGAATTTTGAAGATTTTTATGTAAAGAAAATATCCAGCTGGTTTATAGAAGGTTGGTGATTTTGCCTGGTTGCCTGTCTGTGCCCTTAGTATCACCTGGGGTCTTCTTTCACAATCAAAACATAGGAAAGTTGTCTTATTACTCCAAACGTTATAAAAGGGGCCTCCTGTGACCAGTTGTTAAGACTGTTAAGGTTGCTAACTTAAGATCACTTGCCCCACACCAATGTGGGTTCGAACCTTGCTCAGGGGCATTGAATTCTACATCTGAGGAAGCCATCTAACTGGCTTGCAGAAGGTCGGTGGTTTAACCTAGATGCATGCCCATGCCTGAAATAATACCTGTAGCATTGCCTGGGGTCTTCCACCACTATCATAACCTAGGAAAGTTGTCATATAGCCTATATTGTGTCAGTGTGACTTCAAACCTTATCAAAACAAAACAAATACCAGAGCACAAAACTGTCAGTAGACATGGAGTTTGATCAGCAAGTAACAATTTTACAGAGACACTGGTTGAAGTCATTTGTCTTCTACCTCCTGTGTAGAGGTTAGGAGTTACTTTCAGAGAACTGGATCAGAATCCAGGAAGTGTTGATAGATTAACTGTTTACAGCCTCTGTTGAAAACACGGGGGAAAAAGAGTGCTTTGAAAGCTTTTAGGATGCATACTTAAAGAGGTGTTATTTCGCATAAATTCCCTGCCATTGTAAAGTTGAAAGAAAAACCTGATTGAAGAAGCAGGAAATTTTATGCCCCCGCATCTACTGATGCGGGAGGCATATAGTGATCGTCCTGTCCGTCCGTACGTACGAGGTTAACCAAATGGGACCGTTTTGTCTAGCATCAATACCCCTTACTAGAATGACTTGATACTAATGCAGATGTAACCTGTGACCATTCCTCATCTTCAGACATCACCTGACCTCAGTTTGACCTTAACCTTGACCTCATTTTGGACTTAGGTTGCTTTATATGGGCCATCTCTTGGTTAACCAAATGGGACCGTTTCGTCTAGCATCAATACCGCTTACAAGAATGAATTGATACTAATACAGATGTAACCTGTGACTATTCCTCATCTTCAAACATCACCTGACCTCAGTTTGACCTTGACCCCATTTTGGACTTAGGTTGCTTTATATGGGCCATCTCTTGGTTAACCAAATGGGACCGTTTCGTCTAGCATTAATACCACTTACAAGAATGAATTGATACTAATACAGATGTAACCTGTGACCATTCCTCGTCTTCAAACATCACCTGACCTCAGTTTGACCTTGACCTTGTTTTGGACTTAGGTTGCTTTGTATCGACAAGGATGCCACCGGGGGCATCAAGCATTTATTGAACGTAGCTCCTTGTTTCTTCTTCAAACTTAAGTAGGAAATTAAAAGACTGAAATGGATGCAAAGTATTTGAAAAATATTTTTGTACTTTAAGATGACTTGTTATAATATTTACAGCCAGAAAGAATAGATCCACCAGATCCCACAAGACCAGATTATGATATCAGGGCAGATGTTTGGAGCTTAGGGATATCTCTAGTAAGTACATGTTTTGTCCATGTCATATATTGTAGTTGATTGTAAGGAGTGTACACATGTATAGTCGAAGAGCCTGCAAGGTTTAACTTAAAATGGGAAATTTTATAGTATGGAAACAGTAAAATATGTTATTATCATATCATTGCTTTTGCAGAACTACGTAATGGGCCTCAAAAAGCCGTTGAAGGGTTTGGCAGGGTCTTTGTGGCCGAATGGTTAAGGTCAGTGGTTAAGGTCACTGGCTTCAAGCATTTACCTCACACCAGTGTGGTTCAAAACCACAGGGATGTACAATTCTTGTGTGCGCAAGTCATTCAGCAGGATTATGAAAGGGTGGTTCTACTTGGATGCCAGGGATCTTTCTCCACCATTGAAAGCTGGGAAAGTTGCCTTATAACCTTTATTGTAAACTCAACAGAAATTGAACCAGGTCAGAAAGTTTTCTGGCAGTCATAATATTAAGTTCTCATCCAAGTACCGCATTATACATGTACATATACACATGAGGAAGACATGCTTAATTACAGAAATATTTTGACACATCTGCCACAGAAATATCGTGTATATATTAGTTTTATATTGTTTCATTCCAGGTTGAATTAGCCACCGGAGAGTTCCCATACAAAAATTGTAAGACAGATTTTGAAGTGTTAACTAAAGTTTTACAAGAAGAGCCCCCACTGTTACCACCGGGTAAAAATTTCACCATGGACTTTTGCTCATTTGTAAAGGACTGGTAAGTTCTTCAGGAGTTTGATTCGTCATGCTAATTTGCAATTTCCATGCAGTTAGGTAGTTTAATCCTTAATTTTCACAAGGGACTAATTTTCATGGATTTCGTAGTTGAGTTAGTTTGTTAAATGAAATATTTTATATTCAAAATTTGAAATCCACAAATTTGTGTCCCAAGGTAATAGCCATTTTGGACAAAGCCACAAAATTTTTAGACCAGGAAATAAAATCATTTCACAGTATTGTATACTAACTGGCTTCGTTTGTCCATTAATGCAACTCACATACGTGATAAAAGCACATATTTTTCCATATCTGCTGTCAAATATTGAACACAAGTATAGATTATGATGAAAAATACTGAAACCTGAATCTTCTCCATTTGAGGCTGAACACCACTAAATCCAGCTGTTCTTTATTTCATATAAAATCCACTCACTTCATAACGGTGTTTCGACATTTTCTAGCATATCAGATTTTCAGAGACTTATATTCCCATAAAGAACTAGATCGCTACTTTAGAAAAACAAAAAGAAAAAGGGGTGTTAACTTTTATATAAGAAAACTACAGTTCGTTAAATACAACCCGCTGAATTTACTACTTTTCGCTTCTTTCAATTTCTCTTTTCGTGACATTAAATTCTTACGCCGCCATTTTTATCTAGCATGCGATAGGAACATGCTGATTTCATTAGAATGCAAAGTGATACATACTGAAACGCGGTAGGGTAAAAGTAAGCACATTGCTGCCGAGAAAATGCACTAGGAAAGGAAAAAAGATTAGTACTATTTATATTTGGACTACTTGTGACTAGACCTGCGGAGGCTTACATTCTATTTGGTAGTGATCAGCCTATAAGAGAAAATTTTTGTTTGATTTTTCCATGAATTTGCATTCATTCTCAAGGTACACCTATTTCACAATGATTCTGCTTTGTTTTGGTGCAAAATATTGAGAGAATATAGAGAAATGACAATTCATTACAGGTCACCCCCATCCCTAAAAATATGCAAAATTTAGCCCAGTGCAAGCAATATTTCAATTAATTTTACCTTATTCGTGGAATCAACATTTAACATCCATTTAATCGTTAAGATGTTTGTCATTTTCATTCAGAAACATGCTAATTTCAATATTATTTAGACAACTGAAGTGCTAAAATGCGAGAAAAGACATTTACTAGGTCCTAAAACGAACCAAAATAGTGCCACCTGGTTGAAAATTCGATCTAAATTCCAAAAACACAAGAAATTTAAGCGTTTTCAGCCATTTGTTACCGTTTTACATCATAAAGAATAGATTAATGGCATTTCCATTCATTTTCAAGGGGTTTCAGAAAATAACATGTATTGCCCCCTTATAGGCTGAACACCACTAAATCCAGCTGTTCTTTATTTCATATAAAATCCACTCACTTCATAACGGTGTTTCGACATTTTCTAGCATATCAGATTTTCAGAGACTTATATTCCCATAAAGAACTAGATCGCTACTTTAGAAAAACAAAAAGAAAAAGGGGTGTTAACTTTTATATAAGAAAACTACAGTTCGTTAAATACAACCCGCTGAATTTACTACTTTTCGCTTCTTTCAATTTCTCTTTTCGTGACATTAAATTCTTACGCCGCCATTTTTATCTAGCATGCGATAGGAACATGCTGATTTCATTAGAATGCAAAGTGATACATACTGAAACGCGGTAGGGTAAAAGTAAGCACATTGCTGCCGAGAAAATGCACTAGGAAAGGAAAAAAGATTAGTACTATTTATATTTGGACTACTTGTGACTAGACCTGCGGAGGCTTACATTCTATTTGGTAGTGATCAGCCTTGATATGTTTATTCTAATTGATATGAAGAAGTAGAGGTGATTGATAGTTATGTGATAGCTGACTTTCTCAATTTCAGCCTCACTAAAGATTACAGAAGAAGACCAAAGTATAGAAAATTATTAGTAAGTTTGTAGTTTCAAAGTTCTTCAATATCAAATAAATTTGTAGGGTCTTTTTGCCAACACTGCTGTTTTGCAGGGACACAGTTTATGGATATATGTTTTTACTAGTAACTGTTAGAATAGTAACTGTTATTAAGGAATCAAAGTATATAATGTTTTCAATGCAAGATTTTAGTATTTTCATTGGTTGAAAGGTAATCACATGGTGACCTCCTATGTTTCTGTTGAGGAAATGTAGATTTTCATGTTGGTGGTTAAATATAATTGATTGATAAAAGAAATCAAGTATTTGGTTTGTTACTGATAGTCCAAAGAAATACATGGGGTCAGTATACATGTATTGTTACTCTGCTAATGCCTTAGTCCCCATTTATTATTATACTGACCCCACATATTTCCACGGAAGGTCACTAACAATCCAGGTAGTTAATATTGTATTGATGCGACCTTAAAATCTGAAAGAAATTAATTACCAATGAACAATACTGATTTCACAGTATCAGGCCCTTTGTTCTAGTTAGAAAAAATATCCTCCCTCTGAAACATTACACAAAAGTATTTTGACTTTTAAGTGAGATGTTTTAATGAAAAATTGAATAAACTTTTTGTTGGAAGTACTCAACTTATGATACTGGCTTTGTAGGAACACCCATTTATAAAGCGGTATGAAACGTTAGATGTTGATGTAGCCACCTGGTTTTCAGATGTGTCAGTACATATAGAGCCTCATACAGGTGTTTGAAGGTAACTTTTTAGTTTGACTATTTTAAGAATACGTAGAGCTATTGGACGCTATTATCCATGTCAGTGTTGGCGATCCAGTTTGGTTAAGCTTTTGTTTGGTATCGCAGTATTCATGTGTAGGAATGGATTGAAACTCCTCACACTTAAACTGTGAGGAACTGATTTACATTTTGAAGGTTCCATAACTCTGCTTTGCTTTTTAGCTTACCTGTCACGAAGTGACAAGGTGAGCTATTGTGACCGCTTGATGTCCGTCCGGCGTAGTGTGTCATGCGTAGTCCGTCATCCGTCAACAATTTCTAAAAAAGTCTTCTTCTTGAAAACCACTGGGCAGAATTACACCAAACTTTACAGGAATGATCCTTGGGTGGCCCCCTTTCAAATTTGTTCAAAGAATTGAATTCCATGCAGAACTCTGGTTACCATGGCAACCGAAAGGAAAAACTTTAAAAATCTTCTTGTCCAAAATCACAGGGCATAGGGCTTTGATATATAGTGTGTAGCATCATCTAGTGGTCCTCTTCCAAAATTGTTCAAATTATCCCCCTAGGGCCAAATATGGCCCCGCCCCAGGGTCGCATGGTTTATATAGACTTATATAGGGAAAACTTTGAAAATCTTCTTGTACAAAACCACATGGCCTAGGGCTTTGATATTTGGTATGTAGCATCATCTAGTGTACCTCTACCAAGATTTTTCAAATTATCCCCCTAGGTTCAAATATGACCCTGCCCCGGGGTCACATGGTTTATATAGACTTATATATGGAAAATTTTGAAAATCTTCTTGTCACATGGCCTAGGGCTTTGATATTTGGTTTGTAGCATCATCTAGTGGTCCTCTACCAAGATTTTTCAAATTATCCCCCTAGGGTCAAATATGGCCCGCTCCGGGGGTCCCAGATTTTAAATAGACTTATATAGGAAAAAAAGTTTAAAAATCTTCTTGTCTAAAACCACAACACTTAGACCTTTGATATTTGATTTGTAGCATTGTCTCATGGTCCTAAACCAAAATTTTTCAAATTGTTCCCCTTGGGTGAAAAGAGGGTCCAAAGTTTTATATAGACTTATATATGAAAAAGCTTTAAAAATCTTCTTGTCTGAAACCATAAAACTTGGCTTTTGATATTTGGTATGATGCATTGTCTAATAGTCCTCTACCAAAATTGTTCAAATTATGCCTCTGGGGTTAAAAAGAGGCCCCGCCCTGGGGTCACCTAGTTAGTATGTGAGTTATATAGGAAAAATACTTAAAAAATCATCTGATCCAATTTCCAAAACTGTTTAATTATAATTACCTGATGACCCCAAGTAATATGATGTTACTTGACTGTGACCTTGACCCATTGACCTGACCTACTTTCTTGTTTTTTAAGATACAGCCTTGAAATTTTGATGACATACACAGTTTTGCACACAAATTGTAAAACTGAATTTCATTGACCATGAATGTGACCTACTGACTTTCTTAATATTTTATCATCAGTTTGATATTTTAAACATGTGGCTCATATTACTCCAGTGAGCGATCCAGGGTCATCATGACCCTCTTGTTTACAAAATCCTGCCACTTTTTTGGCTAAGCAATTTTTGGTTAAGTTTTTAGCTCGACTATTCGAAGAATAGTCTAGCTATTCTACTCACCCTGGCGTCGGCGTCACACCTTGGTTAAGTTTTTGCATGCAAGAACATACAGCCATCAATTAAAGGCATATAGCTTTGAAACTTATTTTTTCTTTTTCTAGGTCAATTACCAACCTCTCTGGGTCAAGTCCCATAACTCTGACATGTATTTTGAGCAAATTATGCCCCCTTTTGGACTTAGAAAATTTTGGTTAAAGTTTTACATGCAAGTTACTATCTCCAAAACTAATGCAGATATTGATTTGAAACTTCACATGTGTCTTCGGGGTTATAAAACTAGTTGATAGCAGCAAGTCCCATAACTCTGACTTTCATTTTGGCCAAATTATGCCCCTTTTTGGACTTAGAAAATTCTGGTTAAAGTTTTGCGTGCAAGTACATACAGCTATTTCTAAAAGGCATATAGATTTGAAACTTATTTTTAGCTCACCTGAGCAATGCTCAGGTGAGTTTTTCTGATCGCTCGATGTCCGGCGTCCGTCGTCCGTCGTCTGTCGTCTGGTGTCTGTCGTCTGTCGTCTGTCGTCCGTCGTCTGTCAACATTTAGCTTGTGTATGCGATAGAGGCTGTATTTTTCAATTAATCTTCATGAATATTGGTCAGAATGATAACCTTGATGAAATCTAGGCCGAGTTCGAAAATGGGTCATCTCGGGTCAAAAACTAGGTCACTAGGTCAAATCAAAGAAAAACCTTGTGTATGCGATAGAGGCTGTATTTTTCATTTAATCTTCATGAATATTGGTCAGAATGATAACTTTGATGAAATCTAGGCCGAGTTCGAAAATGGGTCATCTCGGGTCAAAAACTAGGTCACTAGGTCAAATCAAAGAAAAACCTTGTGTATGCGATAGAGGCGGTATTTTTCAATTAATCTTCATGAATATTGGTCAGAATGATAACCTTGATGAAATCTAGGCCGAGTTCGAAAATGGGTCATCTCGGGTCAAAAACTAGGTCACTAGGTCAAATCAAAGAAAAACCTTTTGTATGCGATATAGGCTGTATTTTTCAATTCTTCTTCATGAATATTGGTCAGAATGATAGCCTTGATGAAATCTAGGCCGAGTTCGAAAATGGGTCATCTCGGGTCAAAAACTAGGTCACTAGGTCAAATCAAAGAAAAACCTTGTGTATGCAATAGAGGCTGTATTTTTCAATTGATCTTCATGAATTTTGGTCAGAATGATTGCCTTGATGAAATCTAGGCCGAGTTCGAAAATGGGTCATCTCGGGTCAAAAACTAGGTCACTAGGTCAAATCAAAGAAAAACCTTGTGTATGCGATAGAGGCGGTATTTTTCAATTGATCTTCATGAATTTTGGTCAGAATGATTACCTTGATGAAATCTAGGCCGAGTTCGAAAATGGGTCATCTGGGTTTAAAAACTAGGTCACTAGGTCATATCACGTAAAAACCTTGTGTATGCGATAGAGGCTGTATTTTTCAATTGATCATCATGAATTTTGGTCAGAATGATACCCTTGATGAAATTTAGACCAAGTTCGAAAATGGGTCATCTGGGGTCAAAAACTAGGTCACTAGGTCAAATCAAAGAAAAACCTTGTGTATGCAATAGAGGCGGTATTTTTCAACTGATCTTCATGAAATTTAGCCAGAATGATTACCTTGATAAAATCTAGGCCGAGTTGGAAAATGGGTCATCTGGTGTCAAAAACTAGGTCACTAGGTCAAATCGAAGAAAAACATTGTGTATGCAATAGAGGATGTATTTTTCAATTGATCTTCATGAAATTTGGTCAGAGTGATTGCGTTGATGAAATCTAGGTCGATTTTGAATATGGGTTATCTGAGGTCAAAAACTAGGTCACTAGGTCAAATTAAAGAAAAATCTTGTGTATGCGATAGAGACTGTTTTTTTCAATTGATTTTTTATGAAATTCGGTCAGGTTGATTGCCTTAATGAAATCTAGGTCGAATTTGAATATGGGTCATCTGAGGTCAAAAACTAGGTCACTTGGTCAAATCAAAGAAAAAACTTCTGTATGTGATAGAGGCTGTATTTTTCAGTTGATCTTCATGAATTTTGGTCAGAAAGATTGCCTTGATAAAATCTAGGTCGAGTTTGAACATGGGTCATCTAGGGTCAAAAACTAGGTCATATCTAAGAAAATGCTTGTTTTATCGCAAGAGACCAATTTTTTGGTCCAATCTTAATGAAAATTGGTCAGAATATTTGTTTCCATGAAATCACTAGGTCAAACATGTTTTACACTGTTACGGAGTGTTTCTTAGGTGAGCGACCTAGGGCCATCTTGGCCCTCTTGTTTCTTTTTCTAGATCAATTACCAACCTCATTGGGTCAAGTCCCATAACTCTGACATGTTTTTTGAGCAAATTATGCCCCCTTTTGGACTTAGAAAATTTTAAGTTAAAGTTTTACATGCAAGTTACTATCTCCAAAACTAATGCAGATATTGATTTGAAACTGCACATGTGTCTTCGGGGTTATAAAACTAGTTGATAGCAGCAAGTCCCATAACTCTGACCTTCATTTTGGCCAAATTATGTCCCCTTTTGGACTTAGCAAATTCTGGTTAAAGTTTTGCGTGCAAGTACATACAGCTATTTCTAAAAGGCATATAGATTTGAAACTTATTTTTTCTTTTTCTAGATCAATTACTAACCTCACTGGATCAAGTTCCATAACTCTGGCATGTATTTTGGGCAAATTATGCCCCCTTTTAGACTTTGAAAATTCTGGTTAAAGTTTTACATGCAAGTTTCTATCTCCAAAACTAATGCAGATATTGAATTGAAACTTCACATGTGCCTTCGGGGTTATAAAACTAGTTGATAGCAGCAAGTCCCATAACTGATATGCATTTTGGTCAAATTATTCCCCCTTTTGAACTTAAAACTCTTTTGATATTTAACCTTTTTGGGTAATATTTTCCTTCTTCTGGGACAATATTTCGAATAGTCGAGCTTGGCTGTCTTACAGACAGCTCTTGTTATATATGTAAGCTTGTATCTTGGTACCCACTAATGGGACTGGATTGAAACTTCATACACTTGTCCACTGTAATGATCTGACATGCACTGTACAGGATCCATAATATAAGTCTAAAAACGGGCGTAATTCATGCAAATGTTGAAAGCCAGACCATTTTTATAAGCCCATCTCTGAAAGAGCAGGTTGTATAATGTGAACACCTGTGGCGGGTGGGCGGTCAGCGTCCAAAGCATGGACAGTTTTCATCAGATCTTCATCAAACTTGCTGACAATGGGCATAATATCTTGGCCAAGTTCGATAACCAGCCAAATCGCCCTAGGCACTCTTGGATTATTGCCCTTGAATAACTTGAAAAACTGCAAATTAAACCTTATCCGCTCTAAGTGGAACAGTTTTCTGACAGGCGTATTTTGTGAGTCGGCCCTCTTGTTAAATATTCTGCTTCTGCAAGCATGGATATAAAATTTAACAAATGGTTTAAATGAAAGGAACACCTTTAGATATATGTCCGTCTCAATTAAAATTTAGATAATAGTTATATTTGTTTGTAAACAAAAGTGATTTGGTAACTTCTGAATTTGGAGTTTTGAAACAAGACATATTAAACTTTAGTGTTTAGGTTTGAGATCAAAAAAGAAAACATGACTGAAACTTCATTATCGGTGCTCCAAGTATTTGCTTAGAAATTAGGAAGGTTGAGATTTCATAATGGTATGTGCATGCATACTTGTAGGATTTTACTGCACTTTTAAATAAATACCTTAATAGATGTATATGTAAAACACATGTAGAAGGCAGATCTGTTGATCAAGATGTTGTGAGGTTGATCCCTGGGTTAAGCATGTGTTCTCCATAATGATTAACAAAAAAGACTGTGTCTGAAGTCATTTCATTCTCCACCTCTGATTCATGTGGAGAAGTTGGCAGTTACTTGCTTAGAACAGTTTAGCCCTGGCCAAGAATCAAGGAACACTGGTTACAGTAACTGCCTGCCAATACCTAACTGAAATACTGTTAAAAATGGAAGTAAAATCCAAATGATAAGTCACTGTGATAGTTTGATTCACCAATTCAGTAACAAGGTTTTTCAATAATTTATCTTTAGGTTTAAGACAAAACTATTGTTGTAATGCAGCTTTAAAGAACTCCAAGTATGATAATGGGATTTTGTGGAAGTTTAAAATATTTTGAGAAGACTTTACTTATATTGAAATTGCATATGATACATATTTACATTCTATTCAAACATGTATATAGTATGAGGGGCTTGACTATTTTGTTTCTTTAACTCATAACTTGTTTTCTTTTGCAGAACTTTTTTACATAGAGGTTGAATCTCAGTAATTTGGTGCAGCAGGTCTCAGCACTCGAGCATTGAAATCATCTAAAAAGACAAACTTCTTACCTGCATATTCATTTTTTTGAATCGTAGGAGTTTGTCTCTGGTTTAATCAAATTGACAGACTGGACTTACACAGCATGTGCATGTGAATTAAGACAAAAACTTTTTAAAGATTTGCAAATGAGATCATGCGAATTTCAGTAATTGAGATCAGGTGTGATCATTTGCGGTTGAATTCACGTCATGCACTGAGATCATGTGGATCAAGATATTATTTTAAGAACTGAGGTGTATAAAATTAGAGACTTGCCTGAGATGATTATGATCTATAAGGAAAAGATTGTGTGACTTACAGGAAAGATCATTTGACTTTCAGGGTAAGATAATGTGACTTGAAAGGAAAAATCAGACAAATTTTGTTTTGAAGGATTTTACAGACAGTGGATATGGGTTTTAATGTCTTTGTATCATGAGGTGGTCAAAGTGTAGGTGTTTTCTTTATGTGGAAAAATGCCTGGAAAGGTCAGTGAGATGATATTAACAGCAGCAGTGAAGTCATTTGATTTGTGAGAAAGATCAGGTGTTTTTATACATTGAGATCTTGTATTTAATTAAAAGTGAGATCATGTGAATTTAAGAATGCAGTTATTCATTATATGTATTGAGATTGTGTGATTTGCATGTAAGGCAGCCTGATGATATCCAAACAAAGTCATGTGACTTTGAGGTCGTGATATAGTTTTCAGGTGAGATCATGTGATTTCAAACATGAAGATGAATGAAAACAGAGAATTGAAGAATTTTCAAATCAGATATATTTTCAGCAGCAGTGGGTCAGTAGCTTGTGTTTACAGGTGCAGTGTACTCATTTGACTGTGTTTATTGTAGTTTTTAGATTGCATTTATGTCATAATGGAAGTTTTTGTGATAGCGTTCCTTTACAGATAAAATAATTTTTTATGACCCCCATTAGATGAAGAAAGGATATATTGTTTTGCCTCATCTGTTGGTTGGTCATTTTGGATGACCATTCTTTTTCCTTTCAATAACTAGAGAATGCTTGTTCTCATGATAGTCAGACTTCATAGGACAATTGTCTGTGGTCAATAGATAATCCCAATAGTTATGTTTTAGGGCACAGAGGTCAAGGTTTAAGTGACTTGAGACTGAAAACTGCTTAGCTCAGTAACTAAGTGGTCAGTAGATGATCCTATTATTTTGGGGATCAGTAGGTCATATGTAAGGCTCATAGTTAATCTTGGGACTGAGAATGGGACAGGCCATCGTGGGGGCATAAATGAGCCGTGCCATAGGAAAACCAACATAGTGGGTTTGCGACCAGCATGGATCCAGACCAGCCTGCGCATCCACGCAGTCTGGTCAGGATCCATGCTGTTCGGTTTTAAAACCTACTGCAATTAGAGAAACCGTTAGCGAACAGCATGGATCCTGACCAGACTGCGCGGATGCGCAGGCTGGTCTGTCCATGCTGGTTGCAAAGCCACTATGTTGGTTTTGTCATGGCACGGCTCAAATTACGTGTTTTACAAAGCTCTTGTTTTTAGAAAATGGCTATACACGTGTTATGTCGAGTTGTATTTTTGAACTAATGAAATAAAAGTACTGGCAGTTAAGATTCATTTCTAAGTATTTAGATACTTCCATGATTTATAGATAGGTACCATGATAAGATTATGTTGTTTAAATTACATTTTGACTTGATTCAAAATATAGTAATAAAATTTAAACATAACAAGTGTATTTTTATTGGTACTTTAAAAAGGGAGAAAAATCATACAAGATTGTTTTTTATGCAATAGATCCTTGATGGATTTGTACAGTTTTACTAATTTAATTAAGGGAAATTTACATTCCTAAATTAATTGAGTAGTAAGGCTTTTATTTTTGTCCTTTCACCTTCTCTGTTGTCACAAGTTAAAAGCTGAACTCTCAGCAATTAGTTGAATTAATAGCCAAATTCTGGACAGCATATATGAAATTCCATATAAATCTTTGATATGAATTGGTCGCACAAAACCAGAAGGCTGTAATTTATGGATAGACACCTGAACATGATTTAATATAACGATTGAAATGTATTGAATTGTGTTTTCCATCTAATGAAATTTGTTATTAAAATAAAAAGAGACAGATAAAAAATTATTTATCTGCACATTACATGTTTGGTTATGTCTTAAAGAATTAATTGAATCTACATTTTAGAGCTGCAGTACCAGAAATATTTGTTTGTTCTCATGAATAGTAAAGATGTTTGCTCACACCCTCACATGTCTTTGTCAAAAAAAAAGGAAACAGAATATTTTATGTGTAAAATTGTTAAAAATTTAAGACATATGGTTGGGTATGTTAACTAATTCTTACACTTTTATGTTTTTGGCTGTTTATTTAGATTTCCTACTTTCCAAGGCACCCCATACATTTTCCTATAATATTTTTAAATAGTAACTTTTGAGATCCTGTTAATAATATCTTTCTCGAAAAGTTTAGGTGGTAAGTTTTAATTTGCTCACATAGCAAAGAAAGGTCTCCATGTGTAGAGGTTGAAGTTGCTAACTTTAAATCTCGGTAGGTTTAAAGCCATACTTAGGTTGTCACATGAGGAAACACATGGAGGGGCTCCTAGGGTCTTCCTCCATCTGAAAGTAAACTGTGTCCGCATCTGAAAATCCAACAAAAATAAAATCTTGGGAAATCAAATACAGTAATATACACAATAAGTTACCTTTTCAGATGACATTAAGTAATATCATATTACCTTAATAGAATTATTTACTGAAAAATGGACAATTTTTTTCTTCTTTAAATTTCCTCCTGTTTTAACAAATAACAAAAAAAAATTGCTATAATAGTAGATGTTTTGAAAATCTGATTGTCAGCCAGCATTTGTTGTGTGTTTTATTCTTGTTTAATGGAGTCTGCTTTCTCAAAAGCCTTGTTCGCTGTATTGGAGAGCCAGTTATTATATACATGTAAACACAATTGCCTGCCATTCTATGTTGTACTTTTATGTGTTCACGTTTATTCATGCAGGTATTTTGTTTAAGGCTGGTCATAACAAAAAAGTTTGTAGATAAATATCAGACTGTATTGTTTAAAAATTAAAGCATGTGAGGACAAGAAAGTTTTTGCCAGAAAAAATCACCATATTTTGGTGGGAAAATGCTTGAATGGTTCTTAGTAAAGACATTCTAGTATATGATTTTTAATATATGTAACAGGCATAATAACAAAGCAGTAAGGGACATTTCACATACATGCACAGAACTGACACTGAAATCAGACCAAGAAATAATAGAACACATAAATTGTGCATTTCTCATACAGGCTGTATCCAAACAGAAAAGTAGAACCAAACCAAAACAAAGAACATGCACAAATTTAAATCATACTTTAATACCAAATTTGGTTTGAAAAAGGTAAAAAAATGCTGGACACTACTGATTCTGCCTTTGCGAACAGTGTAGACCATTATCAGCCTGCACATCCGTGCTGTCTGATTAAGATCTGCACTGTTCGCCATTCAGTCAGTATTTTTTGTAAGCACTCCTTTTAACAGTTAATGGTACTGTCCAAATTGAAAGATGGGCAAGTTCATTATTGAAATTTAGTATGGTAAGGGTAAAGAAACATCATCAGACTGCACCTGTAGATATTACTGGTAATTCCAGAATAAATAGTTCATGAAGTGAGGATCAGCAAACTTTTCATTGTTGACGATTTCAGATGTAGGAACAATGGCTCTGAAATAAGCTAAAATTACTGGTACATTTCTGTATATAGTGAAACGCTCTTAATTTAGGGGTTTTCCTAATGCAAGGTTCTATAATTGTTAAATATCTGCCTTTGTGTTAAATCTTTAAATAAAATCATGTGCTTTTTGTTATACATGTGCTCAGAAAAATCTGGAATAATGAGATAATTTGTAAATGTTAAATATATTTCAATGTTTGTTAAGATTATTGCAGTTTGAGTTTTTTCCTTTCATTTGGAAAATGAAACAGCACAGAAAATTACATGTAATGCAATATTATTGAAGACACTTCTACCCATGAAATGTTGAACATTCAATTTTGCTGCATTCTGTATAATAATAAGTCTGTACTGCCGTTTATAGATTTCTGTCTTGTTTACAGGTTCCTTTTAGGTTTCAAAAATCATATATTTTTTGTATATAAACGATGCGTTAGAAATCGTCTGAAGCTTTCACCTCCTCTATGAATTCTTTATCTCGACCAGAAATAGAACTGGCAGATAAAAGTACCTGAATGTTGTCAGATCATAGAAAGGTATCAAGATATAAAAGGCATGTTGTCAGTGGTTCACAGCTCATCTGATTTTTCTTCGAACTGTTATTTGGGCAAGATAATGTATTTGCTAGATTTTTGTCATCCTTGGCTTTAGTTACAACCTAGTTACTAATATCATTTAACTTTTAGCCTGCTGTCGGCAAGTGACAGCCAGTGCAGACAAAGACTAGCCTGCATATCTATGGAGGCTGATCATGGTCTGCATTGTTCTATATTCAGTCAGTAAATTTTCATTGAACACGTCTTTTATAAACAAAAGTAGTACTGCCCAGATTGAATGATGGACCATTCAGTGTTAGAATTTTAGCAAGGTAAAGAAAAACAGAACAGAAAGATTGTTTTCTAGTTGATTTTGTGCTTGTTAATTGTTTCTGTTTATTGATTGATATACAACTATCAGTTGTACTCTTCATGAAAACTAACAGGTTGGTTGAGATGTGGGGGTGAAGGTGACCAAAAAAAAAGCAACATGAATTACCAAAGTGAATTTGAGAAAAAATATGTTTTTAATATAGAGTTGTTCTTTAAACTTGTGTAATGTATAAGTAAGATGTAAATCTAGCAAATGTAAAACTTGCCTTATTAAAATGTTTCATGTCCCATATTTTGTTCATTTCAAAACATTACCATATTGTCATGTATTCATTTATTGTTTTTGCTTCATTATGACTGTTATTGATTGAAATAAAATTCAAAGGATATTCTTCTGTTTCTTGTTTATTGGAAGAGAGCATCAAGAGATGACCTATGACATTTTACCATCATATTGTTGGTTGACTGCCTGTGTTATGTATGTCAAAGATTGAGGAATAATGGTTTTTAAATTTCTGATTTAACTAAAGTCACACTGATCTTTAGCTTAGATAGTTTTCAATGAATAACTTAAGAAGACCATGGACTCGAGACATCTGATCTTTGTTAACAGGTGTAAGTTTATGTAATGGTTTTAGATTAAAGGTCAAAGTTGCACTGAAGTCTTATTTAAAAATTTGCTACAGCTCTGGAAGTGTCTTTGATCAATAACTTGGCCTCAGTGCATGAAACATCATACTGCTGGTTGTCCATGGCTAGTCTGTATTTATTTTGGTATCAGTTGGTCATCTACTTTATAAGCCCATTAATGCTATTAAACTTGAAGGTTCTGGTTGAAGTGACTCCCAAGTTAATGAAGTAAACCGTTTTAATGTTCAGGTCCCTTGACCTTTTGACACCAAAAACAATTAGGGGTCATCTCCATTACCCTAATCATGCTGTCATGTGGAGTTGTTCTCAAGATACTGAGCAGAAACCATTTTCAAGGTTCAGGCCCCAGTAACCTTTACCTTCGACTTACTGACCCCAAAACATTTGGGATCATCTACTTTGTAAGTCCAGTCATACTATCCTTTCTGAATGTTATTGAGTAGAAACTGTTTTCAAGTTTCAGGCCCCTGTGACTTGACCTTTCACCTACTGACCCTAAAACCAGTAAGGGGTCACCTACTTTGTATCACCATAAGATCTCGGTTCCTTTCTTGAACTGGCCAGATCCCATTATGGGTTCTAGAGTTATGGCCCCTGAAAGGGCCAGAATTAGCTATTTTGACCTTGTCTGCACAATAGCAGCTTCATTTATGATTTGAATTTAATCAAACTTGCACAAAACTTGTGTCACCATAAGATCTGTTTGTTTCTTGAACCGTCCAGTTCCCATTATGCGATCCAGAGTTATAGCCCCTGAAAGGGCCAAAATTAGCTATTTTGACATTGTCTGCACAATAGCAGCTTCATTTATGATTTGATTTTAATCAAACTTGCACACAACTTGTATCACCAAAAGATCTTGCTTCTTTTCTTGAACTGGCCAGATTCCATTAAGGGTTCCAAAGCTTTAGCCCCTGATAGGGCCAGAATTAGCTATTTTGACCTTGTCTGCACAATAGCAGCTTCATTTATGAATTGAATTTAATCAAACTTGCACAAAACTTGTGTCACCATAAGAGCTTGATTCCTTTCTTGAACCAGCCTGGTCCCATCATGGGTTCCAGAGTTATGGCCCCTTAAAGGTCCAAAATTTGCTATTTTGGCTTTTGCAGCTATATAGAGACTTCATTTATGGTTTGATTTGATACAAACTTCCAGAATGTCTTCAACAACAATAAATCTTGGATTTCATGACGAATCTGTCAGATCCAATTGTAGGTTCCAGAGTTATTTTATATCTGATTACCTCCCCTAATTGTAATCAATATGGATTTATATCAGTAAGTACTTATAGGACTTATTTGAAATTCCATTAGTTTGACTGAGACAATCAGGAAAGATAACTATGGACTGATTTTATGTCAAATTACCTCACTTTATTTCAAATTAAAATGGATATATCTGCGTAACTAATGAAGATACTGATCTGAAATTTCATTGATGTCAACAGATGGAATTGAACAATCAGTAAAGATACATACTGACTGAATTTATGACAAATTACCTCCCTTTATTTTATGTAAACTTGGTATGGAAATTGGCCCTGACTAGGTCCAAAGGGACTGTTACAAGAAAATGTTTATCCTTATGATATTTAACGTGTATGCCTATGTGCTCTATGTCAAAACTTGATCATATCATTTTGAGCAATGGTACTCAGGTGAGCGATACAGGGCCATCATGGCCCTCTTGTTAATCAGTGTAGTACAATAATGGACAATGAAAATTGTCCAGACCCACTGCATCTATGGCTAAAAGTGTAAATAACTCGGTATAAAAAAAGAACATTGAAAACAACGCAAATGTTGAAAAGGGGTTAAAGGATAACAAAATATTGCCACCTGTCCAGTTTGTATAGCATTGCTGCTTATTACACTGAAGTCCCAAACATTCTCACCTTAATTATATGCATGGTTATACCTCCTAACTAGTGTTCAGTGGTAGTTCATTGTTGTATTATGCATCTGACGTCAGGCTTGTGATTTCAGTGGTGTAGATTTTCAAAGTTTTCTGAATAGCCCCTGGCAGCCATGTTTTTTTAAAGAAACAGAATCATCTGAAGAAATTCAGTAGAAACCCAAGGCACACTGCTGTGAAATTATCTTGCAATTGGGCCAGCAGTTTCTGAGAAGCTTTTCAAAATGTTTTCATGAAGCCATATAGAGAAAACTAGTCCAGCCCCTCAGGGCAGCCATGATCTCTTTTTAATGAAACAGAAAGATTTGAAGGAATTTGGTATAGGGTCACCCAAAGAACATTGCCCTAAACTTATTTTGAAATCTTGCAATCAGTCCAGGCACAGAATGGTTTTCAAAGCTTTCCATAAAGCCATACTGGACAAATTAGTTTCACCCCTTCAAATGGCAGCTACGGTTTTTAACAAAACAGAATGATCTGAAGGAATTTGGAAGAGGATCACCCATGCAACATCCCTGTCAAAGTATTTCAAAATCTGACCAGCAGTTTCTGAGATTTTTTATATTTTTTGCCTTGGAATGTCATGACAACCAGAATTCTGCAAAGATGACACAGATCTGAAGGAATATGAAAGTGGACCATTTATGGAACCTTCCAGTGGTTGAGTTAAAACTAGCATAGTAGTTTAGGAGATGTTTTTTAATGAAATTGTGGATCATGGCAACTGAACGGACATCCAATGGTCCGAAAAGATCCTACTATCACCCTCTGACACTTTTAAAATGCATACTTTATAACTGTATATTGTACAAGAGGGCCATGAAGGCCCTGTATCGCTCACCTGACCTATTGACCTAAAGATAATCAAGATAAACATTCTAACAAAGTTTCATTAAGATATGGTCATAAATATAATCTATAAAGTGTTAACTAGCTTTTCCTCTGATTTGACTCGGTGACCTAGTTTTTGCCCCCACATGACCCAGATTCGAACTTGACCTAAAGATCATCAAGATTAACATTCTGATTAAGTTTCATGAAGATACAGTCATAAATGTGGCCTCTAGAGTGTTAACAAGCTTTTCCTTTGATTTGACCATGCGACCTAGTTTTTAAACCCACCTGACCCAGATTTAAACTTGACCTATAGATCATCAAGATTAACATTCTGACCAAGTTTCATTAAGATATGGTCATAAATGTGGCCACTAAAGTGTTAACAAGCTTTCCCTTTCATTTGACCTAGTGACCTTGTTTTTGACCCCAGGTGACCCAATATCAAACTTGTACAAGATTTTATTGAGTGTAACATTCTGACCAAGTTTCATTAAGATTGGGCCAAAATTGTGACCTCTAAGTGTGTTAACAAGCTCTTCCTTGGATTTAACCTGGTGAACTAGTTTTTGACTCCACCTGACCCAGATTCGAACTTGACCTACTGATCATCAAGATTAACATTCTGACCAAGTTTCATTAAGATATGGTCATAAATGTGGCCTCTAAAGTGTTAACTAGCTTTTCCTTTGATTTGACCTGGTGACCTAGTTTTTGACCCTACATGACCAAGATTCAAACTGGACCTTGAGATCATCAAGATTAATATTCTGACCAAGTTTCAAGAAGATATAGTCATAAATGTGTCCTCTACAATGTTAACAAGCTTTCCCTTTGATTTGACCTGGTGACCTAGTTTTTGAACCTAGATGACCCAATATCAAACTCGTCTAAGATTTTATTCAGGTAAACATTCTGACCAAGTTTCAATAAGATTGGGCCAAAATTGTGACCTCTAGTGGGTTAACAAGCGTTTCCTTTGATTTGTTCTAGTGACCTAGATTTTGACCCCATATGGCCCAATATCAAACTCGTCCAAGATTTTATTGAGAATAACATTCTGACCAAGTTTCATTAAGATTGGGCCAAAATTGTGACCTCTAGAGTGTTAACAAGCTTTTCCTTTTATTTGACCTGGTGACCTAGTTTTTGACCCCAGATGACCCAATATCTAATTCATCCAAGATTTTAATGAGGGTAACATTCTGACCAAGTTTCATTAAGATTGGGCAAAAATTGTGACCTCTAGAGTATAAACAGTCAAACTGTTGATGACGGACGGACGACAACGGATGACGGACACAGGGCGATCACAAAAGCTCACCTTTGAGCACTTCGTGCTCAGGTGAGCTAAAAATTAAATCCACAGTCCACAAAAAAACCCTACTGCAGATAAGGTGGGATCAAACAGTTCCTTTAAACCAAAACAGATGATTATCACCTTATTTTTTTTTCAATTTATAGTGATAATTTTGTGAATTCAAGAGTCATTGAATGAAGTTAAAGGAAGGAGTTTTTTTTCTGCCTGCCGGTGATTTTGTCTTATATCTATGAAAACACTTTATATTCAATAACATTTCAAATACACAAGTTTCATATTTCAAATAAATTTACTCTAGCATAATTTACAAAACAAAGTCATAGGTACAAAGTTATGATGATGTGCAATATTTTAAAAAGTTTCATTTTTCATTTTAATGACTAACAGGTATATCTGAATGATTGGATTACTCTTTAAGGTGCAAACACAAAATGCTAAAACCTGGGTATTACTCAATAACTATTTTTCTCTTCCAATCAGCAATTTGCATTAATTTTTGTGTCACTTGACCGTCTACTATATTTATGTGCTGGATACAATATATTCCATATAATATTGCAACAATTTTGATTTGAAGCTATACATTATCTCGACAAATAAAACTGTTGACTGATAAAATTAATGTATCTGCAGGAGTATCAACGTCACTGAGAAAAAAAGCATAGGATGAAAGATTACATAACATTACCCTTTCAATACGAAATATATTTAAACTAGTGCCAACCCTGAAAAAGCATGCTGGACCAGCCAGTTCAGCATGTTTTTCAAATTGATACTTATCCAAATATATTGTTATTTTGTATAGAACAATGTTAAATAACAACAGTATTCATTACAATTTTGTTTTCACTAGAATGGGCAAATACTTATCCAAATATATTGTTATTTTGTATAGAACAATGTTAAATAACAACAGTATTCATTACAATTTTGTTTTCACTAGAATGGGCAAATACTTATCCAAATATATTGTTATTTTGTATAGAACAATGTTAAATAACAACAGTATTCATTACAATTTTGTTTTCACTAGAATGGGCAAATACTTATCCAAATATATTGTTATTTTGTATAGAACAATGTTAAATAACAACAGTATTCATTACAATTTTGTTTTCACTAGAATGGGCAAATACTTATCCAAATATATTGTTATTTTGTATAGAACAATGTTAAATAACAACAGTATTCATTACAATTTTGTTTTCACTAGAATGGGCAAATACTTATCCAAATATATTGTTATTTTGTATAGAACAATGTTAAATAACAACAGTATTCATTACAATTTTATTTTCACTAGAATGGGCAAACACTTATCCAAATATATTGTTATTTTGTATAGAACAATGTTAAATAACAACAGTATTCATTACAATTTTATTTTCCCTAGAATGGGCAAATACAGCAACATGCAAATTTCAAACACTTTCAACATTTTGGTTCATTATCTACAACAGTAGAATAAAAATTCTTGACAATGACAACGGGAATATGACCATGGTCCATCAAATCTTGCAGTAAAAGAAATGCAACTTGACCATGGGAAAAACCATGAAATACAAGTAACTCAACTTGACAATGGAATATGACCGTGGTCTATCAAATTGTGAAATACAAGAAATGAGACCGGAATAATGCCATGCTCTAATAAATCCTGAAAAACTAGTAAATGTGACTTGACAACTGGAATATATATGGCCATGGGCAATTAAATCTTGAAACATAAGTTACATGACTTGTCAATCAGAATATGGCCATGATCAATAAAATTGTGAAATACAAGAAAAGTGTCTTGACAACTGGAATATGTGGTGTGGCCTATTAGATCATGAAAAAGAAAGAACCATACTTGAAAATGGGAATAAAGTCACAGTCTATTAAATTGTGAAATACAAGTAACCTAAAAGTTACCAAATCTTCAGAATGCAGGCGATAAAATGGAAACACTTTATCAGTAAAATGCCCAAGCCTTGCTTCAGCTATTCCTTCAACATTTCAAACATGTAAAATATTGTTTTCAAACAAAATATATGTATTACAACAAATAATATATAATTCTAGTCAAACATAGTACTCAAATTCATAAGTATTCGCATTTTGTAAATTACAAACAATATTTAACACCCAGTCCCTTGTCTTGATAAAGAAGTACATGTTTAAAATAACAATATAACTGAGACAATAAAAAGTTCTATACAACAGAAAATATTTCACCCGGTGTAGGTATGGTGGTATCCTGCCAGAGTGTTACAGTTTGCAGATTCTTGTTACCTTCAAAACAATTATACCTGAGCCAGACATTCACATTCAAACCAGCACAGTCACATATTATTTTGTTTGAATTTTTTTTTTCTGTAAATGTTATCTATGAGAAATAAAATGACATTTCTAAAGCACTTTTTTGCTGTAACTAATCTTATAATGAACTTACAAGAACCATCATGTAACCCATGGTGTTAGTCAAACTTTGCCTGCGCCAGCGAATATACATGAAACTCCCTTCCAGTATACAAAAAACACTACTATATAATGCTGAATGATGATTTTAGATGTAAAATTACAAGAGCTGTCAATAAGACAGCAAGCACTACTATTTGACAGCTTCTATGGCAAACATGGGCCATACCTTGGCAAGATTTATGTAACTGAATTTTGTTTTTTTAGTATTCATAACAATTTTATATTGTATTATGGCAATGATAAAAACTTGCAAGCAAATCTTATCCGAATTAGGGCCATCATTTTAATTAAATTCAACAAGGGTTATCTAACTCATTTCTTTAGATAGGTCTTATGACGGGGAAGCATTATGTGAAGTTTCAATCCAATACATAATTGAGCCGTGTCATGGGAAAACCAACATAGTGGGTATGCGACCAGCATGGATCCAGACCAGCCTGCGCATCCGCGCAGTCTGGTCAGGCTCCATGCTGTTCGCTAACAGTTTCTCCAATTGCAATAGGCTTTAAAAGCGAACAGCATGGAGCCTGACCAGACTGCGCGGATGCGCAGGCTGGTCTGGATCCATGCTGGTCGCATACCCACTATGTTGGTTTTCTCATGGCACGGCTCAATTATAGTTAATACTATGATACAGCTTGATAGTTGGTTGCATGCAAAAATTTAAACAAATTTTTTTCATGTGGGACAAGGGTCTTAATTTGAATTAAATTCAGCCAAGAGTGATCTAACTTGGTTACTTCAAGTGGTTTGATGACTGTGAAGCCATGTGTAAAGTTTCAATCCAATAAATTCACTGGTTACTTAGATACAAAACTTTAACCAAGGTGCGATGCCAACGCAGAATGATGATGACACCAAAGCCGACACCAAGGTGGGTAGAATAGCAGAACAGAACAGAACAGAACATATACTTTATTCGATTTGTACAGAGTACATCATCAGTATAATAACAAATAATATTTCAGCTAATATAGTAATCACGTAGAATAGCTCTCACTATTCTTCAAACAAACAAGCTGAAAAGATTCCATTTTCCTCTTGTCTATGCAATTAAATACCAATGAAACAATGTACAGGTTCTATTTTCCTCTTTTGTATATAACTTAGTATCAGTAAAACCTAACTGATCACATTTTCTTTGAAAATATATATTTTTATACCTATCTGAATATAAACTTCCTTCCAACAAACTGTTTTGCAACCTTTCTGAGCAAAACCACTGGGGTAACTGCAGATTTATTGTGGGAGAAGTGAGGTTTCTTACACAAAAGCTGTTGTTCAACAGAAACTGAATTGTTTAAATATAGGGTCTGTTGGCAGAGGAAATACGACCAACCTTTATAGAGGGTAACATTAACAAAGGTTTAACTGTAAATATCCTCAATTCCTAAATATATCACAACACAACTTTCACCATTCATTGTAAACAGCCTGATTTAACATGGATTTCTATGCCATCGAATTTTCAAAGGGGCATGCGTCCACATTTATGTAAAAAAGATCTTAACTGATAGAATACTTTTGTTTGTTCAAAAAAAAAAACACACAAAATGATTCAGCGAGTTCATGATGGCGATTACTTATCAAATCGTTCATGAATTCTGTACAATTTGTAAAACAGCCATCTACTGTCATAGGTATACAGTAGACACGATATGAAACAATAGGTTATAAGCTGTACTTTACAATTACTCGAAATATATCTCAAAATAGAATTCAAATAACGTTGCCACTTGGTTTCCTACATCTGAAGAACACTGTCATCAATTTTGAAAAAAATCTGATGTTGCAACGTACATCTGGCATGCCACTATAAACGCAAGAATGTAAAATATTGTCAGCAAAATTTAATGTAATTCATATAGTGGAAAAAAGTATCAAACACCATCCACATTTTTAGAAGATTCTGGAAAACTCTTCCTTTTCTGTTTGATAAATGGCCAGCTTAATTTCAACAGTACTAAATATTAAATGTTCACTAATCTATTTCTGATTAGTTCATTTGCCTTTTCTTCCTTTCTTTTTCTGAGGCTTGCCTCCCGGCTGTTGTTGTGCGCCCTGCTGAGATCCCCCACCACCATGCTGCCGCGATTTCAACTTTGGTATTGTTTCTCCTAGATATAGTAATATGGACTGTCCTGGAAAGGAAAAAAGATTATAAACCTAGTTTCACCTTGTGCAATTTCACATTTTCATATGGACATGTCTGTTTATGTTGAAGGGGTACATCCTTTACATAAAACTTCTTCTCTAAGTATTTTCAGCTGGTGTATACCTTTCAATCAACAGATGGAAATTTATAATGTATTCTGACAAAAACAGGGCTTAATGCAAAACTAATCTATCTGCTTATAAATGCACTTGTATGCATATGGACTAGTTTCAAATCAAATCTGTAACATACATTCTTTCTCATGTTTAAATCTTATTTCTCTTTCAGCAAGTCAATAAACTGTCAGAAACACAATCAAGCCTACCTGATACTGAGTGAGGTGAACTGGATATACACCTTGTGATGTTCATGTTTTATCATACTGAATGACAGCATTGTTTACACTGTTCTCAATACTATTTACCGGTGATATAAAACAACAATGCTTTCATAAAATAACTGATCTCTCATCAATGCTTTATACTAGTCTAATAACGTACAATATGTGTAAAATCTGCCTGGAAATTTTGGACATCTGCACATGTATTTTTAATGTATGCAAATTTCATGCGGTGACGACTTTCCTAAAACCATTTTTTGTACATATCAGTGGTACTGTGAAGTTGATCATATTCCCTGAGGACTATTTTTTTTTTAGAATAACACAGTGTGTTCAATCCAAGAAAGAAGAAAATGTTCCCATTTACTTCATTCTCATGAATTTTTATCAAAATGAAACAGTTGTTTTGGTCATAACCACAACATTTCATGCTAATGAGATTAAAAAAATTCACAATACATAAAAATATTTCTTACTTGTAGGGAATTTTTCATATTTTAGGCTTCCATCAGCATTTTTCAACTGTATTCGTATTCTGCCCCTGTATTTCAAGTCTTTGTGTTCAAGCTCCCTACAATATGTCTTGTTCTAAAACACAAACATAAAATTGCATGACATTTCAACCAGCAAGCTTATAAGTTCCAGACAGAATCTAACACTGAAGTGGTACATTTAACAAGATCTTTTTAAACTGGAAAGTGGCTATTCCCAAGAGTTAAAACAAATATATATTTGTGTTTTTAACATCAAAGTGAACCTGTGGTATGCAGCTAATAATTTACATACTGCACCTGCTTCTAACTTTAAATTGGAATATTCAATGTTGTTGAACCAGACATTTTTAATGAATTATTTGTACCACAGGAAGTATGTACTAACATTTCAGTGTAAATGTTCAGGTAAATTTATTCAACGTTCTAACAGTATCGAGTGAGTTAACAGCCAAGTTTGCAAGACAATCATTTTGGTTTCAGTCATACAGACAAAATTTCAGCCATACAGCAACTTCCCAGCTTTTAATGGTGGAGAAAAGTCCAAGGTCACATTCTTTGAATTATTCTAAGCACAGGCAGGCACCTGGGTAGAACCATCAATCTTCTATAATCCAGCTAAATGACTTCCTCAAATGAAAGAGTTCTACACCACTTTTGGTGTTAAAAAACCACAGCTGTTAGTGGCAAGTGATTCCATGTCAGCAACCTTAAAAACTTCACCACAGAAACCCAACATCAGGTTTTTCTTGAAGTTGAAATACAAGAATATATTCACTAACCTCAACACCAATAATCAGCTGGGCGTTTAAACACACATCTCTGATCTCTATGTATGATGGGTTTTCTACAGCCTGAAATTAACATAAAAATCTCAGATTTGTCGATCTAATTATAAATTTACCTCATACACACTGTTCTGGAGTACTTAGCATAACAGTTAAGCGATAAATTATATACAGCTACACAAGTAAGTCATGTAACGATACCTGTCAACTATACAACTTGAAACATACTAAGAAGTGTCTATGAACAACAACCTCAACAGTGTGCTTGACTATTCAAAAATATCAGCAAAGATATAAATATTACATGATACTGGTACTGATGATAAACCCAGACAGATGACAAAGTCGAACACCTTGGAAATATTCGATTGCAATCGGTTATTTATAAAATTGAACACACCATCTAATAGTTTCCACTTACTACACCAACTGGTGTAAACAAAAACAAAATTGGTAAATATTCTGTATAAATAAATGACTTACATAACTTTGTATAAAAAATATTTATCCAAAATTACTGGGGAAGAGGGTGTTTTTTTGCACATGCTCACTGTCGAAACATGAAGGCCTGACATTTGTTAACTTTTCATTACTTGATCAGAAATGACTGTTGCAGCTTTTTGGGGAAAGTTTCAATATAATAATACCAAGAAAATTTTGTAAATGACAAAGGGTTCAAATTTATCATCAGTCAACGTTCATAAAGTCCCCTTTTTACATACCCCTTTCAGGCCCTCACTTTGTGTTAGTTTGCTTACTAAATATAAATTTGAATTATGTAAAGTTTTCAGCAAAGGTTAAGCTTTATTTCGATACCAACCACTGATTTCAATTTGCAGAAATAAAAAAGTTACAGGTAAAAAACCTCATTTTCTGTTCGGGTTTATCATCAGTACCAGTATAAGTAAGTGTGAGAAATGTAAAGGGAGGGGATAAACTGGTGTGTGGTGGGTGTGGAGTGGGAGGCAGTGGGTACATGAGGGAATCAAAGAAACACTTATAGATATATGTTAATTTGTTGGGGTTTTTTTTCGGGGGGGGGGGGGGGGGGGGGGGGGGGGGGGAGAGGTTAACAGTATTTCAGTTATGTTACAGCAAGTAGTTAAACTAAACAGTTTTCATGGATTTTCTACCAGTACAAACCTGTTCTCCACAAGTAACTGCAAACTTCCCAACATCAGATGTGGATGATAGATGATTTTATGTCTTTAATCAAATTGTAATGGAGAAAATACGCCCTGCTCGAGTTTTATATCACAAACCAACCATCTGCAGATCTGCACTCACCCTACTGAGCTAAGCGGACAGGCTCGAGAGGCAAGTAAGAGCACCTAAGGGATGTAGAAGTGTTGGTAGGGGTTGCAGTGGGAGGAAAAGAGATACCAGTACTTGGAAGTATCATATCTAAGTGAAACTGGGAAGCATGCCATGAAACTTTGACCAACACTACAACAAAATCTGACCCAAATGACCTTGATCTCTGACATACTTAGCCCTAACAAAATTATGTCTGCCCCTAACTAAAATCAATTTTTATGTGTGGTTTGAATACTATTGGGTGGCAGTAGTTAATACAGTCGAACTGAAAAGAATACCATAAAAGTTTAACCAGCACTTTTATCACATTTCACCCAAGTGACCGTAACCTTTAAGGTATTGGACCCGTAATAGAGTACCTCCTTTTTGAAGAGTATTCAACTCCTACAATAAACCTACTTTGACTGCAATTTTCAGGGGGGCATAGGTTCAAGCCCCACTGGGACCAAAATTTTTTTTTCCTTATTTTCATTTTATTTGTAGTAAGTTTTTACTTCTTTCAAGACTTATTATGGATGTATTGTACAAAAGTTGAAAATTTTCATTTTATAAGCAATTTGTTGCTGTTCAAAGCGAATTTACCTCAGAAACAGAAGGGGTAGAGTTAGACATCTTTAAAAATACTGAGTTACATGCGGTAAAAGTTCTCTATTTTGCATTCACTCTTTACATTTACATATTGTGGAAGAAATGTAGGCAGGTTTTACTTCTGCCCCAAGGTTATTTTTTGATGAAATGAGCAATATTCAAAGCAGGCCCGCAGGATTCAACCTTAATTTTTCAATGTTGAAGTTAGAATTCTGTAACATTAAATCCGTTTACTTAAGGCACCCTATAAAGAATTATATTGCCAGTTTTATTTTGTGTTATATAATTGTTTACCAATAGTTTGATGTTTCTTTTATCAAAATTAATGGCAAAATGAATTATCTGCGAATGTTTTGGGTAGTAGCCATCACTATGAAATTTGTCTCTACTTGAGCTTGAAGAAATATTTACAATTTACAAAAAACGGCACGGTAAAAGTTGTTCACAAATTGCAACACAGTGCAAAACATGGTCAACTTTAAGAATATACCAAGCAAATGCAATTCTTTAAACATTACTATTATTAGGGGTCCAATACCTTAAAATACCTAACCCTAAACCACCTGGTACCTACACTAAGGGGCAGTCCCTTAGTCCTAACCAAGATCAACCCTTTAAGTGAAGCTTGATAATTATAGGGGCAGTGGTTAAGAAGACACCGTGAAATTGAGAAACTTGCCATAAAAGTTAACACACACTTGAATGCAGCAACTGTGACAGCAGCGCTGATGCCAGGGCAAGTACAATAGCGCTTGTAACTCTTTAGATAGTCACTGAAGCTAAAAGCTACAGTATTAAACACTGTAACACTGTTCAATAAATTGAACCTTTAAAGGTAAGTGTGATTCATAGTAAATTTTATAGAGTTGTAAATACTTTAATAAAAACATACCTTGTCTTTTGGAATTCTTCTTCCTTCCTTCACAGTTTTCTTGCTATTTATGTAGGCTGGATAGACACAAATCCATCTGAAAAATTTGATTCATTTCTGCAATATACCCAGGAAATTCAATCCATCAAAATTAGGCTACAAAATTGAAAACTTGCTTTGACTGAAAAATGTTTGATAATTTGTGTGCAAGACAAAGTTTCAAGATTTTGTGGTACTTAAATTGAATTTGCTCCAGACACAGTTATCTGTGTAAAATGTTTGTCGATGTTTAAAAAAAATTCTATAAGACTTTAGGGATAATCATTTGGGCAAAACTCAAACAAAAAAGCAAATATACAAGTTTTTAAATTTTCAGTTTAAGTAAAAATGAACAGCAGACAAAATATAGACAGGGGAGACTGAATGACTTATAAATGGGACAAGCTGTACAAATATACAATAGGGATGAAATAACCCAATCTAGGGCACCAAATGACACAAGCTGAGTGTCGAAAGAGTTGACTAGAGGATGAAATGACTGTATGACTACTATGATACCAACAAGGCAGTGGCTAGGGATCTGGTAACCGGGCCTCTAGACTAAAAGTCTAGAGGTCCAGTTACCGGACCCCTAGAAAACCTGTGTAGGCTGTCTAGAGAAACAGTAATCAATATGAATACTTGGATGTATTTGCAGTGAGGAAACTTTAATTTATCTAGCAAAAAATTGTAAAGGATTAAGATATGATGCTTTTCTTTGGTATTTTAGATTTAGATTGTGCTTATAAATTGCTGAATTCCTTTTACTGCTAAAGTAAAAAAACAGTGACTAACGAAATTGTCAATAAAAATTCATATTCAGTATGTCTCCAACCCGAATAAGAGCTATTTCTAAAAAGACAGCGGCTAGAGAACCTGAACCGGTTCCCTAGACAGCAAACTTATTCATCCAGAATCAGTGTTCTAGCCAAAGTACGTGCATAGGCTAGGGCACCGGAAGTTTATATCTATGCATAAAGCTGCTGAAATTCACATTGCTTCTTTTTGTAAGTATCATGCATGTTACTATCATAATTAATTTTACCATTTCAGCAAGCCATGCCTAGGTTGCATTTATCTGCGTTTACTTCGTCTCCAAAAGTGTACTCGCTGCATACTGTCCACCATATTGGAATGATACAAACTAGTACGAATAAATGCAGAAATCGTCATTTTGTTATATTGTACAGGTATAATACCCTATTCTTTCTTCCAGCATGAAACGAACATTTATCTTTCCTCATAATAATGTAACTGAAACTTCCAATGTCAACACCGAAATTCACCTTGCTGGTAAGACAATGTTGACAACGATTTCTGCCTTACTGACATACTAGTTTATATCATACCAATATGGCAGACAGTATGCGGCAACGACACTTTGTCGACATGTTAAACGCAGATAAATGCGAGGGCATGACTTGCTGAAATGGTAAAATTATTAATTAATCAAGTCAGTAATATGTACGATACTTACCAAAAGAAACAATGTGAATTTCGCCAGTTTTTATAATGCATAGAAATAAACTTCAGGTTCCCTTGCCTATGCAGTAGTTTGGCTAGAGAACTGATTCCAGACAAGTAAATTCGCTTTCTAGGGAACCGGTTCTGGTTCTCTAGCCACTGCCTTCTAAAAAATATTAATATTAACAAAGATTTACAACAAAACTTCATAATAAAAAAATTAATATCTGCAACTTTTATGACAACTAATAACAGCATTTCCTCAGCAAATACTATATACAATGGTAACACAGTACATACCAGTACAGGTACAGTGCTTTAGTGTATAGCGGATTTTAGGGTATAGAGGATGGATTGATAAATTTTATATTTAGACTTGAATTATTGTATAAATTTTCATATATATCATTCTTTTACTGGCATGCAAACAGACATTCTGACATACATTTTAAATATTTGCTTGTTGTGTTATTTTTCATATGTCATCAAATGTAAAATAAAGCTATCCCCTATAGACTAAATCAGTGTATATGTAAAAAATGTCAGTAAATGAAAAGTATTTGATAGAAATTTAAAAAGCTGAATGTTTTTGAAAAGAGAATACATTATTATTCTGATTTATAGTAAAGAAATCTTGGAAAGTTTGTTAAGATGTGGATTTTAAACAAATAATTGAAAAAACGACCAAAGCTATCCTTTACACCCTAAATCAGCGCATATGTAAACAATGGCTTGGAGAGAAAAAACACATGAATTTCTATTAAAAGCTGAATGTTTTAAGAAGAATAGATGTTTTCTGTCTGATATACTGAAAAAAAACTACTATTTTCATCTCTTTGAATTGGAATGCAGGAAAAATTAGTTAGCTATCCGCTATATCCTAAAGCACTGTATATGATTACCAGACCTCTTTCTACCAACAAACTAACCATATGGAGTAAAAATCATGATAATGGACCAGCTGGATAATCTGTATTTATATCTTCTCATCTCGAAATAATTTTTAAAATAAAGAAATTAGAAATTATCCAACATGTGAGTGAAAACAAACATCTCAACAAAACAATTAAAATGTAAGAACAAAAAAAAATGTCATGAATATTGAGAATTTTTTCAAAAGCGGGGACTGGCCCTAGGATGTGGCCTTCCAAAAAAGAAGAAATGTTGAAGAAAAATAAAGCTTATTGATATTCATGGAATTTATAAACATTTACCTCTCCCTATCTTCGTGCGTGAATTTAGGGTCCCAGGATCTTGCCTGTTGGTTTGTCTGCTGGTTTGCCATGTTGTCAATTTTTTTGGCTTCCTTGTACATAAACGCTTTTCAAATTATATTGCCGCAAGCACTCTACTGATCATGATTGATGTAGCAGTTGTCTGCCCCTGAAAGCGGTACTCTTCTCCAACGAGGTAGGCAACTAAGGAATTTCTGACCCAAACAGTGAGAATTTAGCTATATCCTGCAAGAAGATTGTCATTTTATCACATTTATTAAAGAACATAATTTTCTTTTTATCATATGGTTGATGAGTTTTTTATTTTGTCTCATGCAGTTCGAAAGTGTCAATCTTTGAATAGCGTTACAGTATTCGGACAGGTCTTGAAATCTATCCAATCTTGCATTAGGTGGCCTGTCTAGGGGTTTTCTAGGAATCCCCTAATCACTTTGCTTATGAATTAGGTTGTTTTCAATGAAAGTATTGTATTATACGTGACAAAATAAGTTGCTACACTATTCGATCGATATTTAATTTATGTTAAAAAAGCTGCTGATTGATTAATACGATTATATATGAAACAAAATGGGAAATTTGGAAATATAGAAATAATTGTAAATTCAATAACAACTATCAGTCAATAAGAAGCTTTTATAAACATCTAGTTAGAAAAATTAAAGAACAAATAAAATGGCACAATACTGATACGAAAAACTTCAGTTATTGAAATCTATTGAGTTCATGTCAGATACATATATAGACGTATAAATTTTCACAATGTTGTGTATGAAAAAATATTAAAATTTTGTAAGCTTGACGATAGAAACTTCGTCAAATTTTACTTGTCTTTTCGTTTTTCGAACAAGTTCTGTTTTACTGGCGATGTAACTATTGTGTTCAATATAATATTATCATTAAATTTATTATTCATATATGTTTGTATGAACTGGTTGTTTAATGACTTCTTTTCTGGTTATTGTTTTGTAAATGTTTATATTTTACAAAAATAAATGGGGTTATCCCAATTGTGAGCCCGAAAAAAAAAAAAAAAAAGCTGCTGATTACAATTTATAATTTTAGAAACAGTTACTGTCACTGCTTAATAGGAGAGATCATGTTTGTATACAAATCCATTGTATTTTCTATTTTTAGAACTGATAAGACAAAGGTCGGTTGGGCAGACGCCGAGCGTTCATGTTTTTAGCTCACCTGTCACAAAGTGACAAGGTGAGCTTTTGTGATCGCGCGGTGTCCGTCGTCCGTGCGTGCGTCCGTCCGTCCGTAAACTTTTGCTTGTGACCACTCTAGAGGTCACATTTTTCATGGGATCTTTATGAAAGTTGGTCAGAATGTTCATCTTGATGATATCTAGGTCAAGTTCGAAACTGGGTCACGTGCCATCAAAAACTAGGTCAATAGGTCTAAAAATAGAAAAACCTTGTGACCTCTCTAGAGGCCATATATTTCACAAGATCTTCATGAAAATTGGTCGGAATGTTCACCTTGATGATATCTAGGTCAAGTTCGAAACTGGGTCACATGCCATCAAAAACTAGGTCAGTAGGTCTAAAAATAGAAAAACCTTGTGACCTCTGTAGAGGCCATATATTTCATAAGATCTTCATGAAAGTTGGTCAGAACGTTCACCTTGATGATATCTAGATCAAGTTCGAAAGTGGGTCACGTGCCATCAAAAACTAGGTCAGTAGGTCAAATAATAGAAAAACCTTGTGACCTCTCTAAAGGCCATATTTTTCATGGGATCTGTATGAAAGTTGGTCTGAATGTTCATCTTGATGATATCTAGGTCAAGTTTGAAACTGGGTCACGTGCGGTCAAAAACTAGGTCAGTAGGTCTAAAAATAGAAAAATCTTGTGACCTCTCTAGAGGCCATATATTTCATGAGATTTTCATGAAAATTGGTCAGAATGTTCACCTTGATGATATCTAGGTCAAGTTCGAAAGTGGGTCACGTGCCATCAAAAACTAGGTCAGTAGGTCAAATAATAGAAACACCTTGTGACCTCTCTAGAGGCCATATTTTTCATGGGATCTGTATGAAAGTTGGTCTGAATGTTCATCTTGATGATATCTAGGTCAAGTTTGAAAGTGGGTCACATGCCTTCAAAAAGTAGGTCAGTAGGTCAAATAATGAAAAAACGTTGTGACCTCTCTAGAGGCCATATTTTTCATGGGATCTTTATGAAAGTTGGTCTGAATGTTTTTCTTGATGATGTATGGGTCAAGTTTGAAACTGGGTCAACTGCGATCAAAAACTAGGTCAGTAGGTCTTAAAATAGAAAAACCTTGTGACCTCTCTAGAGGGCATACCCTTGAATGGATCTTCATGAAAATTGGTCAGAATGTTCACCTTGATGATATCTAGGTCAAGTTTGAAACTGGGTCATGTGCCTTAAAAAACTAGGTCAGTAGGTCAGATAATAAAAAAACCTTGTGACCTCTCTAGAGGCCATACTTTTCATGGGATCTGTATGAAAGTTGGTCTGAATGTTCATCTTGATGATGTCTAGGTCAAGTTTGAAACTGGGTCAACTGCGGTCAAAAACTAGGTCAGTAGGTCTAAAATAATTAAAATCTTTTGACCTCTCTAGAGGCCATATTTTTCAATAGATCTTCATGAAAATTGATCTGAATGTTCACCTTGATGATATCTAGGTCAGTTTCGAAACTGGGTCACGTGCGGTCAAAAACTAGGTCAGTAGGTATAAAAGTAGAAAAACCTTGTGACCTCTCTAGAGGCCGTATTTTTCATGAGATCTTCATGAAAATTAGTGAGAATGTTCACCTTGATGATATCTAGATAAAGTTCAAAACAGGGTCACGTACCTTTGAAAACTAGGTCCATAGGTCAAATAATAGAAAAACCTGGTGACCTCTCTAGAGACCATATTTTTCGATGGATCTTCATGAAAATTGGCCAGAATTTTTATCTTGATAATATCTAGGTCAGGTTCAAAACTGGGTCACATGAGCTAAAAACTAGGTCACTATGTCAAATAATAGAAAAAACGACGTCATACTCAAAACTGGGTCATGTGGGAAGAGGTGAGCGATTCAGGACCATCATGGTCCTCTTGTTTTTGTAAACAGTGATGTTTTTCTAACGGCTAAAACTTTCTTAAAACACAATGATATCAATAATTTTTTTATCAATGGAAGGTACATAAAACAAGCAATTGATTGATTACTTTTAATTCTTATTTCAAAATAAAATGGATTAATTATGAACGCTTAACTTACAGTGTTTTTTCTAAAACTTTGGAGCATCATTACGCCACTATTAAAATCATATGTCATTTAAAATGTTTTTTCAATTTAAAAAGATATTTATATAAGAAAATATGAAAATCGTAAGCATTTCAGAACTTATTGAATTTTTAAAATCCATAAATTAGCGAAAAAGTTATTGAAATTAAAAATTTCGATCCCATACACAAACAAAGTAAAAACATATGTTTAGCCCACCACCAGATAAACAGGTGTTAGTGTATGATGTCACGGCGATCTCTCTTATAGCATTCCAGTACTGGTTGGTGACTCAGATTCGGACAATTTTACAACCTTTTCAGCTGTCATATTTTCATATTTAATGCAAAATCCATGAAATGTTACCTCAATCAAGTTCAGTTCTTCGGTGTCACAAAACACCAATTTGTTTTTATCTAAAAATGAACTGAACACGTTACGGAGGCCCGAAAGAGGGTACATAAATTTAAAGTTTTTAGCATGTTGTAGGACCCAGAATCAGACAGTTGGAAAATGCTAAATATTGTCATTTTGTTTCGCAGAATCACTTACAGATCTGTGTTAATAATCGATAAAAAGACAATGTCATGTTAACCTTGTTTACATTCAACTATTAATGTTTGATATAAGGCTGTCGAGAGTTAAAAGAATTCAGCTGGCCTATAAACGACACATCTTTTAATTAATGGTCATTATCTTCTGGAAAATTTTATTAAAACCTGGCACTATCTACCCGTTTTGATCATTTTAAAACACGCAGTTTGCTTGTCTGCATTTAGCAGGTTGTAGATGAGTATCCCTTGAATAATGTTGGGCCTCAAAACAAGTCTGCGCAAGCGCACTGAAAGCACATTCAATTTCCCTCAGCGAGAGCTGTCAAAACATTCCATGAACAAATGTAGATATTCCAATATTGCAAGTTTTACTAACCGATTTGCAGTTGTTGCAGTGGATGTTGCACATAATGCAAGTGTCTGTATAATGGCGAAATAAGCGTTTACTTGACTGTCCGGGTTTCTAGGTCGTTCGCAATTCTGGGTCGCCAACCAGTATTGTTCTCTTGTGCTGTATATGTACTGAGACAAATTTTATAGATGATACTAAAGATGAAATGTTGCATGGTAGAATACAATAGTCCAAATAATAGGATTGTAGGCATTGGATTAAATTGACTTATTATGTTGGACAGCGTGGTAATTTTTGACGCTGTCCTGGCATGTCCAAATTTATTCTGCGTGTTTCTGTTGGGAATCCCCAGTGCTCTCTCCTTGCACCTATTATGTCATATTTCCGAAGGTCTCTTATTTAAAATCATGCGTTATAATCCACTCATTTTGAGTTTCTACATGAATTTATACAGTATATAATGATATTTGCAGAAAGGATACCAGGGCTTGTGCTGTCAGTCGCCATTTGCGAATATTTTGTTTAAATGGCAAATAATTTTAATTTTGGTGACAGAAACTGGCGATTATTTTATTTAATAGCTGCATAAAAATAATTATGCCAAGTGAGACAGTTATTAAACCCGCGGTCAGCTAGTGTAGAAAAATAAACAAGGCAGTCTGAAAGACAGCTAAATCCCCCGCCACTGCTATGGATAGTGAAAGGGTAAAAGCTTTGATTTTAGTTGTGACCTTGACCTTGAATTGACATGGCTGACTCATGAATTCTGCACAACGTCTTGATGAGGTGATCATTAGACCAAAGTTTCATGAAAATCCTTCAAGGGGTTTAGGAGATACAGAGCTGAAACATTTGACACCTCATTAGACCAAAGTTTCATGAAAATCCTTCAAGGGGTTTAGGAGATACAGAGCTGAAACATTTGACCTTCAGTTGTGACCTTGACCTTGAGTTGACATGGCTGACTCATGAGTTCTTGATGAGGCGATCATATGACCCAAGTTTGATGAAAATCCTTCAAGGGGTTTAGGAGATACAAAGCTGAAACCTTTGACCTTCAGTTGTGACCTTGACCATGAACTGACATGGCTGACTCATGAATTCTGCACAACGTCTTGATGAGGTGATCATTTGACCAAAGTTTCATGAAAATCCTTCAAGGGGTTTAGGAGATACAGAGCTGAAACCTTTGACCTTCAGTTGTGACCTTGACCTTGAGTTGACATGGCTGACTCATGAGTTCTTGATGAGGTGATCATTTGACCCAAGTTTGATGAAAATCCTTCAAGGGGTTAAGGAGATACAGAGTGGACACCAAATGGAAGGCTCAAACCTTCGACCCTTAGTTGTGACCTTGACCTTGAGCTGGCATGGTTGACTCATAATTTTTGCACATCGTTCTGATGAGGTAATCATTTGACCCAAGTTTTATAAAATTCCTTCAAGGGGTTTAGGAGATATAGAGCGGACTCGAAATGGAAGGCTCAAACCTTTGACCTTCAGTTGTGACCTTGACCTTGAGCCAACAAGGCTGACTTATAAGTTCTGCACATCGCCTTGATGAGGTGATCGTTTGACCCAAGTTTGATGAAAATCCTTCAAGGGGTTTAGGAGATATAGAGCGGACACGAAATGGAAGGCTCAAACCTTTGACCTTCAGTTGTGACCTTGACCTTGAGCCAACAAGGCTGACTTATAAGTTCTGCACATCGCCTTGATGAGGTGATTGTTTGACCCAAGTTTGATGAAAATCCTTCAAGGGGTTTAGGAGATATAGAGCAGACACAAAATGGAAGGTTCAAACCTTTGACCCTAAGTTGTGACCTTGACCTTGAGCCGGCATGACTGACTCATGTGTTCTGCACATCATCTTGATGAGGTGATCATTTGCCCTAAGTTTTATAAAATACCTTCAAGGGATTTAAGAGATATAGAGCGGACACAAAATGGAAGGCTCAAACCTTTGACCTTGAGTTGTGACCTTGACCTTGAGCCGGCATGGCTGACTCATGGGTTCTGCACATCCTCTTGATGAGGTGATCATTTGACCCAAGTTTTATAAAATTCCTTCAAGGGGTTTAGGAGATATAGAGCGGACACAAAATGGCAGGCTCAAACCTTTGACCTTGAGTTGTGACCTTGACCTTGAACCGACAAGGCTGACTCATGGGTTCTGCACATAGTCTTGATGAGGTGATCATTTGACCCAAGTTTCATGAAAATCCTTCAAGGGGTTTAGGAGATATGGACCGGACACGATTTTGTTATGGACGGAAGGACGGACGGAAGGACGGACGCAGACCATTCCTATAATCCCTCCGCCATGGCGGGGGATAAAAAAAGTGGACTGTTTATTACCTGGTGTATTGCAAACAAGTGTCAACTTTGCCGTTTACATTGCTAAAGGCGATAGGATGCAGACGACAATTAAACCAATTATAACAGGAATGCAACCTTACTAACCTAGCATTTAAAGAGATGCTGTCAATCAGATTGAACTGGCAGGCTACATTTTGAGAACATTTTTAAACGCCAACGCAAATTCTTTTCAAGTCTATATTCGGCAGGCGACAATTAGATCAATTTGTACTGGCAGTTTCCTGGCGAAAACCTAAATTGCCATCTTTAATTACCGATAATTTAATTTATCTGTAAAAACATATTTTAAACTGACCTAATTGTCGACAATTTCAAAATATATCTTTAATCAGAAACTGAATCTAGGTTATATCTGTTTTTATTCTGAAATGCAATTGTTCAAAGTGAAAAATTCAAAATTTTTCGAATTTCCAGAAATTGAAAAGAACACGAATTTGTTGAAATATTACAGGCCAGATATTTTTAATAGTGTTTTTTTGTTTGTTTTTTTTTTACCAAGACAATTCTGGCATATCAAATGTCTGTTTCACACATTAAACCCAGAAATGATCAGGAAAACCAGTCTTGTTTCTATCTTTAGTAACCTGGCTGATACGGGCAAGCTCAAAAACTCAACAAATAAATTTGCCTGCATACTGTCATTAGCATAAGTGAAAACGTTCTAAAACACATAAAATGTTAGTTTTTATTGAATAAAGCATCAAAACCTTGTTAACAAAAAGCTGTAATACAATAGTGTGCATAGATGCCAAATATCACATATTTTTGCAACCCGATTGTTTTGTACTTTTCGGGCAGTTGAAGTACAGCTGTGGTCAAAATAATCATGAAAACACTTTAAGAAAAATTATAAACATGAATGATGCTCAAAGACTTGGTAAACTTTCCCTTGTGTTCAACTGTGCCCCAATATTGTATGTGCATGGATGGGGCTTGAGTCATTGCCCAGTCCACAATGCCGGTCAGTATCAACCATTTCAGCTGCCTTACACAAACTAAATGAGTAAATGCCTTCAGAAGTTCAGAATCCATCAGAATGTAGCATTTTAAGGCCTTATCTTCGAAAAATTTATAGTGGGATGCCACCCCAATATAAGGAGGTAATTTTCCTGAATTCACAGTGCCCCACACCCCCACCCCCTGGCTATTTTTTTTTTTTTTATAGGTTCAAAAGTTGGCTATTATTCTTTGGAGGCCAGTGTGAGCCCCACTTTCCTAAGTTATAAATCATAATTCCCAAATTTATCTGAAATTCCCTCCTTTGTCTTTCTGAAATTGTTGTCCCTTTATACAGAAAATATTAATATTTTTCAAAAAGTGCCCTTTTCCATGGAAGAAAAGGAAATGAAATTTTCAAAGGAAAAGAACTGAAATGAGTGTGAATTGGGACTTCCATAGGAAGTGACAGTGCTAAATGTCCTATTAGTATTAATATAAGGTCTTACATTGCATTTTAAGGTCACTTTTCCATTTGTACTACATCATGTAAGACTGAAATTTAAAAGGCTTATTCAAAGTTTGTGTAATTTTGTTTCCAGTTTGACCCTTACGATGGATGGGGGTTTCATCATGGAACCAGATTTAACCCAGGCTGTAAGGATAGTTCTCAAGTATGAGATACAGTCTCTGGTAAGATTTTGGTTTGAGGTTTCTGTTGTCTTTGATAAAATTTACATAAAATTTAGATCTATGTCTTTGACTACCAGTTGGCTGATGAAGACCATGGGGAGATATGGTCAGAATAATTAGTCAATGTCAATTTTGCTGTGAGACTGGAATTATTATCTAAACTATGAATTCAAAGCAAGGGGCAAGGAATCAACCTATTTAGTTATCGATGTTGCTCATTGCAAACCTGGAGTGGTCTTCTGTGCATGTCCAATGGAGTGCATGGCAGAAGTACACAAATTATTGCATATCCGCAACGCAATTAGTGTATACTGTACTGACTAAAGGTTAGGGTTAGTATTGCCATGGCTACAACATAATATGCATTGAAGATACTTTTTATGCCCCCGAAGGGAGGCATATTATTTTTGAACCATCTGTCTGTCTGTCAGTCTGTCAGTCTGTCCGCATTTTTTGTGTTCGGTCCATATCTTTGTCATCGATGGATGGATTTTCAAATAACTTGGCATGAATGTGTACCACAGTAAGACGATGTGTCGTGCGCAAGTCCCAGGTCCGTAGCTCAAAGGTCAAGGTCACACTTAGACATTAAAGGATAGTGCATTGATGGGCGTGTCCGGTCCATATCTTTGTCATCGATGGATGGATTTTCAAAAAATTTGGCATGAATGTGTACCACAGTAAGACGACATGTCATGCGCAAGACTCAGATCCGTAGCTCAAAGGTCAAGGTCACACTTAGACGTTAAAGGTCATTTTTCATGATAGTGCATTGATGGGTGTGTCCGGTCCATATTTTAAAATAACTACGCATGAATGTGTGACACAGTAAGACGACTTGTTGTGCACAAGATCCAGCTCCAGAGGTCGAAGGTCCTAAATTCTAACATCGGCCATAACTATTTATTAAAGTGCCATCGGGGGCATGTGTCATCCTATGGAGACAGCTCTTGTTATTCAATTCACTTGAATCTGGTACATACTGGAGTCTGTAATTTATCACAGGCGCTCCAGGTCTGCAGTGAGTCAGTCTTTAGTTACTAGGTTTATGTTTTTCCCTTTGTCCACATTTCATTGCTTCCAGTTCTGATGTACTTATGTGACAGACTATGAAATGCTTATCATTCATGTAGGCATTATTTCAGGACAAATCTCAATATGCAAGTAAAATTTGAAATGTCTAAATGAAAACTTCATTTTGACCAAGACCACAAAAAGTTATGCTAACAAAATTTAATGATTTCATAGCTTTAAGATACTTGAACAATTGAGCTTAAAATGAATTATGTATTATAAAATAGATTCATATTTACAGTTAAGTCGCCTGTCAGAGACTGGTGAAGAGTATATTGTACTGACGGCCAGTACTGGGGAAGGTACATGTGGGCACATCGGGTCTGTGAAAGGAGAAGGATTTGCGAAATCTTCTGGTCTTCATACTGTTAAACAAGAATTTCTCAGCTTCTGTACAGGTATATTGATACATTTTACAACTGTAACAGTCTTTTAACTGGAAGACACTGATTTAAAATAGATTACAAGACATTGGACTTTTACTGTGTAAAAAAAAAATTATGTGAACACTTTGATATATTTGAATGGTGAGGGATTTGTTAAGTCTGTGCACATCAATCAAAGTTGGCAGAAAAATGATCACTGACCTATTCTTTTCAATTATCTGTGATGAACTACCTGTATAGAATACCAGTTTACAGTCTCCCTGTTTGAAGACTTGTACCCCGTCTATGTCACTTTTTTGTCAAAGCAAAGCCATTATGCCTGTATCTTACCCCTGTTTCTTGAGGACATTTTTTTTACTTATTCAAGAGTAAAATATTACTGATAATGCCAGTAAATCTAAGAGCATTGTTGTGTTGACCACCTTTTGTTACATTATATTGCTGAAATACAGTTGAAAATTGCATTTTATGATTTCATAAAATCTTTTAAAGGTAAGGAAAAGTCACCACCACCACCCCCACCTGTTTTGAATGCCAACTCAACACCGAAGCCAAATAGACGCAAATCCACACCGAGATGTAAGTTCCAGAAAAGTGTAGTTGTTATGCCAGTGGATGATCCTCCAGCTCCAGAAATCTCTAAGTCTGTCAAAGAAACCGATCTCTCATCATCGAGTCTGGTAGATTCAGCATGTGCCTTAGATCTAAGCGAGAAATCTGGTGGATATTCATACACCCTGGAAAGCAAAGATAACGTAATGAAGTATAATGGTAATGCGTCTCAGAGTACCTTTCCTGGTTTTCAGTATGAAGAGTTAGACAATAATAACGAGTCTTACAACATAAAGTTACCACGATTCACGTGGCAAGATGAAAAACTGAAGTGTGTCAGTGAAGAGGTACCAGAGAGCAGTGTGCAAAGTTTTCCTGTTAAATTTGAAAAAGATTTACCTGATCAGAATACTAATGCCGTCCTCGATCATATGCCTTTTGTGGATGTTAAGGCATATGGGGAGCTTAGTATATTTGAGAGAGGTAGGCAGCAACTGAGTTTGCAGAAAAGAAGAAAAAATAGAAAAGCACCGGCGAAAACACAGAAGAAGGATGTAAATCTAGAATCAAATTTAGATCCAGCCAGCAGTTCAGTTGTGAAAATGGAAAATGAAAATGCAGTAGGCTTCGACAATCAAATGTCTAGTTTGTTAAATGTTACGAAAATGAGTGAAGAAGAAAATCCAGAAACAGTGAACAATCATTCAGATCTTAAATCAGGAGCTAATGTTAATATTAGAAAAACATCCAAAAAGCACAGTATTAATGATATAGCTGATATGAAAAGCGCATTTGAAGAAATTGGAAATATGGCCAAATGTTTGATCTGTAATAAGATTCTCGCCAATAAGAACAATCGTACATTTCATTGGAGGTCTCATGTTGGTGACAAAAGATACACTTGCGACATCTGCAACAAAGCTTTCACTCATCCATCCAACATGAGATCACATCGAAAAATCCACACTGATGAGAAGCCATTTCCCTGTGATCTCTGTGAGCGGCGATTTCGACGTCGCGACTATCTACTCCAACATTTGGAACGCTTTCACTACAATCCTAAACAGTCAGCTGAGAAATCTCTTGTTGAAGGTGAAAGTAACAGCAGCTAAACAAAAAGCATTTTATCACAATGTACAGCTCTGAATGCCTTAATATAAGGTATTTTTGAATGGTGATTTAATATTAGCTGAAGTATTCATTTTTCCTTAGTTTTATCTACAATCACTTTGTTTTAGTTTGACTTTAGAAACATTTTGTACAGAGAGTTTGTCATTTTTCTGTGAAAAACAAGAACTTGTGTATTGCGGGTAGGTACTGTAGAGACCCAAATGATTGATAACCTGGAAGAGAAATTTTCATAGCATCCTACATTATGATGATTAATATCTGAATACTTAAAATTTTAACAGATTTGAATTTTATGAAGAAAGTTAAAATGCCTACTCTTATAGTGAAACTGTATAGAATATCAATTTTATTAACTCAATGGATCTTTTAAGCGAGGATTAGTGGTAAAGGCCATGTTCTTCAAAGCATTTGCCCCTCAGTGTTACACTTTCAAAACCCTGTTAAGGTTAGGATGTAGGATTCTTCAATATGAGAGAGGTTACCAGCAGACTTGTGATTGGTAATATAGTATGTGGAGGACGTCTTTCTTTGCTAATAACTGGTATTAGTGGTTATAACTTGAAACCCACCTAAACAAAACAGCACTAGTACATCTTTGTCTGTCCTAGCAGGGCCTCCATCAATGCTGTTTGGTTAATGTTACTGTCTTCAAATTACTTGCCCTTCATCTCGGTGAATTTGAAACCCCACTTTGGATTTAGATTCCTTTATGTAAGGAAGCTGTCCAGCTGTCTTACTAGTGGTCAATTGCTCTGCCCCTATGTCCAGATCAGCATCTGTGGTCTTCCTCCACCTTTATAATTAGGAACATTGCCATATGATTTAAATTCTGCTGGTGAAACTGAACATCCAAACAACAAACTAATTGTCTATTTGTGTGCTATGGATTTACAAAGTGACATATTCAGTGGGCATCTGGTTGATATTCATGTAATCCAGTAAGATGAAACAAGACATATATTTCAGATGTAGGGGAATTGTTTTGGCATAATATTGTTTAGTTTTCATCTTTAGCTGTATAGCTCATTGGTATTCTCCATTTGCTGGAAATTTTTGCCTGTGGTAATTTGGCAGATGTACTAATCTTGTGTTGGTGTTACTAAATCCATACTATATGTTTGTGTAAAGTTGAAACAAAGTTTAAATGTATAATGTACATTCTTATTTTACTGTACCATGCATATCCAGATTAATTGGTTAATTAATATTTTTTTCATGATTAATGTAATGTAATTACAATTATTGTATATTTTGTAAGGTTAGTGTGTATTTGTAATCAAAACATATCAAAACTTTAACACATTCCTAGTGTTATTGCTCAAATATTTTGTATTTAGTTACTGTTAAATTTTATATGATTTTATAAATCAATTTTTCTTTCTCTCACCTGAAACAGTATTGTTCCTGTATAGACAATCATTATCACTGTAACAATTGTGTTCTTCTGTAATAGATAGATTTTATTAACATTTCCAGCCATTTCACTCATACACCAAACTGGATTATAGGATCTGAACTGATGTTGTTTATTTTACATTTTGTAATCAGTAAGTGCTACATTTGCGCCAAATTTTTATCCAAATTTCTGTTCAGAAATGTGTGAACGTAACCTTTTCCACATTTTTAACCAAATCTGTTTACCCAACTAGGATTTCAGCTTGTGCATCTTTTTGTTTCGATTTGGTTTAACCTATGGGTTTGTTCTGGCATGAATAAAATAGCCTATTGATCAAAATACAATCAGATTTATTTCAGTTCAGTGTATATGTGAAATGGTCTTTATACATATATTTGTGTAGTTTGTTTCTGTGAAATTATAAAAAAAATTTGGACCTATTTTATTTAGAGATAGTACCTAAGTTTTTCAAATCATAGGTTTGAAGTTAAAAAGCTTTGAAATGAAGACAAGTGTCCATATATTTTTCAAAAACAGAAATATAGACAATATTTTAACCAGAAGTGTGGAGTTATGAGCATTTAATATTTTCATGTTAAAGAAAATTTTGTGATCAAGGAAATGTAACTCTTCTCGAACATGGAGAGCATAAACATCAAAGGGACATAATATAGTGAATATTTACTAATTGGGTGCATTTGATTTAACATTCAACTTTGATCTGGATTGCTAAATAATGATCCATGATACTGTGTGCTAAAAAAATAGAACATCTGGAACAGTCTATTAACAGCAAAACTATGCTGTAGCAGAATGCAAATAGTGAAGCTCTAACTGGGACTCGAACCCAGGACCTCTCACACCTAAGGCAGACACTCTACCACTTCCCTATCCAGTAACAGCTAATAGCTATGCAGTTTAATTGCCTGGATTACATTGCGTGAACTGGAACAATAATCGGTGACTCCGGATTATCGGCGTATTCGCTTTGTTACCTAACGGCAATTTCCGTGTAAAGAAAAAATATAATCTAATGCTGCCAACGTCATAATCGGTCAAATCTGCCCAGATTTCTCTGACGTGTTGTTCAGAGTATGAACTTACTAACTGGTAGTACCAGTGAAATATAACTTACACTGAATCTTTTATATTTGCCCTTTTAGCAGCTGTCGAACGGAAAAGACCGTGAGCTTTGTCCAAATATAAGTAATTATTTTACCAGTTTTGAGAGGATTTCAATTGATGGGAAATTACAGTTACAAACTAGATACCTTTCTGCAACACATGGAGTCATTAGCATTCACTGTCAATAAGTATTATGACTAAGATCGAGTGTCATTCATACATTTCAAAGATTATAGACAGAGTCTTTTGTTTACATTTTTAATCGTAACCGGTGCATTTGTAAAAATCACTTTAGTTTGAAAAATCAAAGTATGCGAAGAGCTATGGTACGGTCTCTATTTTATTGTAGCTTCAGTCCACAAAATAAAATCCCTGTGATCAAACAAAATGGCCATGCATTATATCATAAAAAGTTGAAATTCCTGATTTTATATTTCTACAAAGTAGGCCTTTTTAACTCCAAAAACCACAAAATTACATGTAAATGATTTCACAGTGTAGTTATTTCATATACATGTATCAGTTTAATCTCATATGAACAAATGTGACAGTTTGTGATGCTGTGATACTTCAGAAAATAGAGAGGTTTTAGATTTTAACACACATACAGTATATGTACACATACAAGAAATGATATTTTAAAAAAAAGGACAATGATGCCCCTTTTCCAACTTAGAAAATTTTATTAAAGCTTTTTTATATAAGCTAGTACAAGGTAAAACTGCTTCAGATAGTTAAGCATTCTGTCTTTAGCTTTTGTTTTGTTTGTTGAATTGTTTTCAATAACAGCGCAGGTTTATAATTTGAGAGCGTTTACTTGTTTTACCATAAGATAGAAGTCAAACTTAAATTCTGCCATTTGATTCAAAAGCACAGCTGTGTTTGAAAACAAATTGTGAATTGTTATTGTTGTGTTTGTGGTGATTATAAATTTCTAAATGTAGGTTATCTCTGCTCCAAAATGGGGTTGTCTTTTTAATTCTACAGATATTAGAGTATAAGTTGTGTAATTTCTTTTGGAGTAGTAATATGCTAGGTTATTTCTGCTTACAGTATGTTTTTAAACCTTGTATGAAATCCTGTTAGTTTCATTGTAGATATTTGTTAGTCTTTGTTGCAAGTTATGTTCAATCGAGATCTCTCTCGTTCACTCATTTCTTTGAATTTATCAGATAGAAGTTTATTTTTATTTTTAATAGGTAAAAATCTGTAATTAAAGAAAATATTAATTTCTATACTATGCTTTCTTTTAACTATTGTTTTACACAATGGGTATCATTTTATAACAAACACTCCATATAACCAGAAGTCCATGTTGTTTGAGTTTTTGTCTTTTTGTGCTCGTTATACATTTTATTTTTGAATGTAAGTGTATATGATTTTTGTTCATTTTGATACAGAATTGTTAGAAGTAGGTCATTTATCTAATATTTAAATGTGCTAGAATTAGATCTTAAATTTGTTTTAATCTTATTCTTTGTTTTTGTTAGATTTTATACAAGTTATTTATATGTTTTATAAGAATCAAACATTCCATCAACTATTTTGTGATAAGAAGTGTTAGGTTGTATATATTGCTAAAACAGTATCCGTTATAGTTAAACTGTATACAATATATTCTACAGAAATCCCTGTATGTGATACAACAAAAAGAAGTAATTAGAGCAGCATTGTAACTGACCGCTTTCTTGTGATTTCATACTCATTCACACGGTTTCAAACTTACTAAAGCTTATAGTGTAATCACGTGACTGGTTCCTTTCTTCTGTCTGATGAATACTATTTTTAAGAGGAGGAAAATACATGAATTATTTCTGCCTCTCCATATGTCAGACATTTTTGTGGCTCATAAATAATGAAGTATTTGACCTAGATTTGACAGATATTGGGCACCTGGGGTTTTATATGAGACTCAACAAGACCAGAGTTATGCCTTTGCATCAGAAAAGAATATGTGTAAATAGCCAGATTATGTGACATGTATCTCAGAAAGTATAAAAGGTCTAAACGTTTATGTCGCATGTATCTCAAAACGTGTTTGACATAAGCATGAATGTTCCAGGAATATTGTCCAACATGTAAAGTTTTGCACCTGGAATAAAATTTGAGATTTTCCTCCACACCTACCCCACCCTCTAACAAACACTTTTTCTACTCTTGTTGTATTGTAGTATCATACACCCCACTCACTAGCACCCAACACGAAATGTTTTTATGCCTCCGGCATCTACTGATGCGGGAGGCATATAGTGATCGTCCTGTCCGTCCGTCCTTCCGTCCATTCATCCGTCCGTCCGTACGAGGTTAACCAAATGGGACCGTTTCGTCTAGCATCAATACCCCTTACTAGAATGACTTGATACTAATGCAGATGTAACCTGTGACCATTCCTCATCTTCAGACATCACCTGACCGCAGTTTGACCTTGACCTTGACCTCATTTCGGACTTAGGTTGCTTTATATAGGCCATCTCCTGGTTAACCAAATGGGACCGTTTCGTCTAGCATCAATACCGCTTACAAGAATGAATTGATACTAATACAGATGTAACCTGTGACCATTCTTCATCTTCAAACATCACCTGACCTCATTTTGACCTTGACCTTGACCTCATTTTCGACTTAGGTTGCTTTATATGGGCCATCTCTTGGTTAACCAAATGGGACCGTTTCGTCTAGCATTAATACCACTTACAAGAATGAATTGATACTAATACAGATGTAACCTGTGACCATTCCTCATCTTCAAACATCACCTGACCTCAGTTTAACCTTGACGACTCATTTTGGACTTATGTTGCTTTGTATCGACAAGGATGCCACCGGGGGCATCAAGCGTTTACTGAATGGAGCTCCTTGTTTTCTCACTGTTTCAGTTTCTTACACTTATTTGACTGTTAACACCATCTAAGCATAAAGTTTCAAGTTTTGATTTCTTTCTTAACAATGAACATGTTATTAAAGTTTACTTTGTCTTGCATTGTCAACAACAAACACATAACCATACAGTAACAGTAAGTGGGGACACCAGTGTGATATGGACACACATCTTCCTTGTCACAGTCTCTGCTTTCAAAAATTGAAACAAATTGAAACATGATGATGATAGCTTTATCTCCAGCAAGCAAGATCTTGTTCCATGATCATTAAAAGTAGCAAAATTTCTTTTTATGCCCCCGGCATCTACTGATGCGGGAGGCATATAGTGATCGTCCTGTCCGTCCGTCCGTACGAGGTTAACCAAATGGGACCGTTTCGTCTAGCATCAATACCCCTTAATAGAATGACTTGATACTAATGCAGATGTAACCTGTGACCATTCCTCATCTTCAGACATCGCCTGACCTCAGTTTGACCTTGACCTCATTTTGGACTTAGGTTGCTTTATATGGGCCATCTCTTGGTTAACCAAATGGGCCCGTTTCGTCTAGCATCAATACCGCTTACAAGAATGGATTGATACTAAAACAGATGTAACCTGTGACCATTCCTCATCTTCAAACATCACCTGACCTCAGTTTGACCTTGACGACTCATTTTGGACTTAGGTTGCTTTATATGGGCCATCTCTTGGTTAACCAAATGGGACCGTTTCGCCTAGCAGCAATACGGCTTACAAGAATGAATTGATACTAATACAGATGTAACCTGTGACCATTCCTCATCTTCAAACATTACCTGACCTCAGTTTGACCTTGACCTCGTTTTGGACTTAGGTTGCTTTGTATCGACAAGGATGCCACCGGGGGCATCAAGCGTTTATTGAACGCAGCTCAATGTTCTAGTCTCAGGCAGGTCAATTATTGTATAAACAAATGGTTGTGAATGACACTCGTATACCAATGAAGTATATGATACCAATGACTGTCGACAGGGAATGTTGACATAAAATGTTTAATTTATATATGACTAAGTTTCTTTCTGAATTTTTTGCTCAAGGTTGATTTATTTTTTAACAATTTGTTTAATTGCTCCAAATATGAACACATTATCTTTTTGCATCGACATATCAAGGATTTTCTGATAAACTTTCACATGGATAGATTCTTTTTCTTTAATTCTTGCTTTTTGTTTTGAAAGAAAGAGTCTTATGGGTCAGACAGTATTTCATAGATTATATTTAACCTGTCTGTCCAGCTCAGTAGGGAGAGCACAGGTATATTGATTGTCAGGTTGTGTGTTCGATCCCTGGCAAAGTGTGTATTTTTTCTATGATAAACTGATAGAAAACTTTCGTGTCTGAAATAATTTGACCTCCACCTGACTGATGTGGAGAAGTTGGCAGTTACCAGCATTGATATTGAGTCCAGGAATTCTGTTTAGGTTAAATGCCAATCATTTCTTAACTGAAATTTTGTTGATACATGGAAGTAAACCCAAAACAAACATGCGATAGATATTTAAATTCAGTTTTATGAAAAACATTGTTTTCTTTCACTTTTTTTGTTGAGACTATTTATATTCAATATAAAAATTGGTTGTGTGACTTAACATATTCCTTCCCCAGTAGCAAAAATAGGGGATATACAAGTTTTCAACTTGACTATTGAAAGAATAGCTAGAGCTATTAGACTCACCCATGCATTGGCGTTGGTGTCTGTGTCGGCGTCCCGATTTGGTTGTTTTTGTATGTAAATGTATCTCAGTAACCACTTATGGGAATGGATTGAAACTTCACACACTTATTTACTGTGATAAACTGACTTATATTGCATAGGTTCCATGGCTATATTTTGCTTTTTTACAAAATTATGCCCCTTTTCGACTTAGAAATTTTTGGTTAAGGTTTTATATGTAAGCTGGTATCTCAGTAACCACTGATGGGAATGAATTGAAACTTTCCACACTTTTTCACTGTGATGATCTGACATGCAGTGCACAAGTTCCATAAATCTATTTTGCATATTTACAAAATTATGCCCCTTTTTTTGTCTTAGCAGTGAAAGGAATGAAACTTTACACACTTGTCTATTGTCATGAGCTGATATGCATTGTACAGGTTCCATAACCCTGTTTTGCAATTTTACAAAATTATGCCGCTTTTTTCGACTTTAATATTCATTCAATTGACAAGGCTGTTGAATAGTTGAGCATTGCTGTCCTCAAACAGCTCCTGTTATTAAAGGTTGTAATATATGGTATGTAGACTTTGTGAATGTTGCATTTTGTTAGAGTCTAATCATAGATTGTTATTTTCTTTTCTTTTTTACATATTTTTGTAAATTGGTAAATTGTTAGTGTGTTTATTGAATGTTTCATTTTAATTAGAAAATTTGCTTTGCTGTACATTTTTGTAGCTTACAATATTGAAATTGTTTTACATGAAATAGAGACTAGCATATAAGTTTATTTATAGTAATCAAGAACTTACAAAGAAATCCATTAAAGTAATAGAACTGTAATGACAATCAACTATTTCCATGCGATTACATATCCATCATCCTCCGTATGCGAAACATATCCTCCGTATGCGATACATATCCTTTGTACGCGATACATTATCCTCCGTATGTGATACATATCCTCCATATGTGATACATATCCTCAGTATGCTATACATGTCCTCCGTATGCGATTTCAGCATTCTTCGGCCATAACAGAAATTACTTTTCATGATAATTGGAGAGTGCTGAAATTGCATACTTAAATATATGGAAATGATGATTTTCATTACAGGTTCACTACCTTAGATTATTCAACAGCTATTTTGTACCCACCTGTTTACAATCATTATTCATGGTGCCTTATTCTCCTTTCTTTATGTGATTATATTATTGCTGTAACAAATGAATAGAAGTTGAGATTTCTACATGTTTGTCAGTAATTCCAGGTATTTCCAGTATTTAATTAAAATGTCCAGTAATTTAATCACGTGTAAACAGTCTAGAATTTTAACTTTAGAAATAGGTTTTACAGGTGCTTTATCGATGTGCATACTTAAATATTGTTGAAAAATAACAAAATATTTCTGACTTTTCATCCCAAGATCCTATTTCGAATTACTGAAGATTGGATATTTCACCATTTGATGATAATCCGGTACTTATTTGCTTCTGCTTTGTTAGGAATTTGCTGCTCTTAACTACTTAAAATGCTGGACATGAACATCTGAAGTATCCATGCATGTTTTAAATTTGCTAGCAGCAACATTAACAAATACACTGGACCAGGGCTGACTCAAGCAATGATGGATTGCGCACGTAGGTTCGATCAAGCATTCCATGTTGACCCAGGCTGTTTTTCTATGTTAGGAGCACTTTAAACCCTGGATAACTAGAGTATTTTGCTCATCCCCTTGTTTTACTTTATTCCTAGGGGTAAAATTTGCATGTATTACCAAATCTACAATGGACAATGAAGTCCTATATATCCCTGAATACATACAAATTTGAAATCTCAATCTTTACAGTGTCCGATATATTATTACATATTACATATAATTATGTAAATAAGAATCATGATGTCCCGAGTTTATAGTTATGTGATACAAAGATAGTTTGGTTATTTATACATGTTTAGGGATGTGATTATTTTTGATACTAATATAGATTATAGTTTTTTTTGGAAGAATTAAACTTTTGTAAATGGCTGTAGTTGTGTCATTAGTTGTTTTATGGTCCTTTCATACAAGTGCCCAAGTAATCTGTGTTTTTACATATCTAGAAACATGTAATCTATGCTTTTGCCTGTCTGGAAACTTCCCCATTCAAGTCATAACACCCTTGCCCTTATTCAGTTATGTCTCCCACACCACTGTGTGGTGGGAGACATATTGATTTACTCCTGTCTGTCTGTGTGTTTATCTGTTACAAATCTTGTCCTTACTCTCAGTCGAACATTTCTCATCTGATCTTCACCAAACTGGAACAAAATGTGTTTACCGATAAGTCCTCTGCCAAGTTTGATAACTTATCAAATTGGCCTAGGCATTTCGGAATTATGACCCTTGAATTACCGAAAATCGCTCTGGTTGTGGTGACATAAATGACTGGTACGCTAATAATCATGTGAATAGTAGTATATGACTCATTTTAATCTATCCCAAAGAGTTAATCATGTCAGATGATTAGTCAGTTGAGGTCTTGGTGCATGGTTGACTCATGTTCTACTATTCAGATGATTAGGTAGTTGTGGGAGACATGCGCTTTTCTCAACAGCAGCTCTAGTTTTTGTTTCATCCATTTGGATGGCAACTGATCTGTCGTTTTAGGAAAGTGCTAACCCATGACGAAATAGAGAGAATTTTAGGATCTTATCTCACCATAGACTTTTTTCATGCTACTAGGTCAAAACAATAGGCTGTGTGTATTTTCTACACAAGATGGAACATAGTGGAACCCTAAGTACCAGTTATCACACCAAATAAATGCAAAGAATGTGGCTAGGATATATAAAAAACATTTTTATGTCCCCACGGATTTATATGGTGGCATATAGCGTTGCTGCTGTCCCTACTTTTATAATGCCTCTCACACTATTAGCCAGGTTTGCTTCAAACGTTTGCAGATGAACAACCTTGATGGCAGATGACCATATAGGAAGGATTTCTGTGACTTTTTAGCTCGTCTGATTTTTTGGAAAAAAAATGAGTTATTGTCATCACTTGATCGGCGTCGGCGTTGCCTGGTTAAGTTTTATGTTTAGGTCAGCTTTTCTCCTAAACTATCAAAGGTATTGCTTTGAAACTTGTTCACCATTAATAGCTGACCCTGTACAGCAAGAAACTTAACTCCATCCTGCTTTTTGCAAGAATTATGGCCCCTTTTGGACTTAGAAAATATCAGATTTCTTGGTTAAGTTTTATGTTTAGGTTAACTTTTCTCCTAAACTATCAAAGCTATTGCTTTGAAACTTGTTCACCATTAATAGCTGACCCTGTACAGCAAGAAACTTAACTCCATCCTGCTTTTTGCAAGAATTATGGCCCTTTTTGGACTTAGAAAATATCAGATTTCTTGGTTAAGTTTTATGTTTAGGTTAACTTTTCTCCTAAACTATCAAAGCTATTGCTTTGAAACTTGCAACACTTGTTCACCATCATAAACTGACCCTGTACAGCAAGAAACATAACTCTGTCATGCTTTTTGCAAGAATTATGGCCCCTTTTGGACTTAGAAAATCAGATTTCTTGGTTAAGTTTTATGTTTAGGTTAACTTTTCTCCTAAACTATCAAAGCTATTGCTTTAAAACTTGCAACACTTGTTCACCATCATAAGCTGACCCTGTACAGCAAGGAACATAACTCTGTCATGCTTTTTGCAAGAATTATGGCCCCTTTTGGACTTAGAAAATCAGATTTCTTGGTTAAGTTTTATGTTTAGGTCAATTTTTCTCATAAACTATCAATGCTATTGCTTTAAAACTTGCAACACTTGTTCACCATCATAAGCTGACCCTGTACAGTAAGAAACACAACTTCATCCTGCTTTTTGCAAGAATTATGGCCCCATCTGGACTTAGAAAATCAGATTTCTTGGTTAAGTTTTATGTTTAGGTCAGCTTTTCTCATAAACTATCAAAGCTATTACTTTAAAACTTGCAACACTTGTTCACCATCACAAGCTGACCCTGTACAGCAAGAAACACAACTCTATCCTACTTTATGCAAGAATTATGGCCCCATCTGGACTTAGAAAATCAGATTTCTTGGTTAAGTTTTATGTTTAGGTCAGCTTTTCTCATAAACTATCCAAGCTATTACTTTAAAACTTGCAACACTTGTTCACCATCATAAGCTGACCCTGTATAGCAAGAAACATAACTCTGTCATGCTTTTTGCAAGAATTATGGCCCCTTTTGGACTAAGAAAATATCAAATTTATTGGTTAAGTTTTATGTTTAGGTAAACTTTTCTCCTTAACTATCAAAGCTATTGCTTTGAAATTTGCAACGTTTGTTCACCATCACAAGCTGACTCTGTACATCAAGAGACACAACTCCATCCTGCTTTTTGCAAGAATTATGGTCCTTTTTGGACTTAGAAAATCATGGATAGGACAATTTTTCTATTATACAAAAAAGTCAGATGAGCGTCAGCACCCGCAAGGTGGTGCTCTTGTTTACCACAGTTATGGCCCTTTGATTGTTTTGCGATACAGAATATAGAGAAAAATCTTTTGTGTCTTAACTCCACCTACACTATAAGTCTGACTTGCTTCAAACTTTCACAAATGAACAAGCTTAATATGCGGATTACCACAAAGGATTTTTTCTGTCATTATTTTTACCACAGTTATGGCCCTCTGATAGTTTTGCTATATAGACTATATAGAAAAATCTTGTGTGTCCAACTCCGAAAACACTATTGAAAGGATATGCTTGAAAGTTTCACAGTTGAAGGACCTTCAAATGAAGATGACCATTAATAATAATAAAAAAATTCTGTATGTATTTTGTTCTAGAATTATAGTCCTTTCTTAATAAAAAAAATGCTATTTAGAAGATGGCACAGTATGTGGGGGCATCTGTGTGCTATGGACACAATTCTAGTTTTCACCGCAAGTGTTGAAAATTCTCAGCTGCAAGAGAGTCGGGCCTCATCCAAGAGAATGTGACTGATTATATTTTTGGCCCAGTGAGTTTAAAAATTGACTAATGAAAATATTACATACCTTAGTTTCAGCCTTAAAGCCAAAAATACAAAAATAATTCAGTTAACATTCTGTACCTGAACCTTTAACCACAGCAATAGAAAACAAACTGTGTAGTATAAAGATTTATTTTATCTAAGAATATAAATAAAACATGGATTTCTAGAGATAACAACGTTTATATATAAATGAAATGTAAGTATACAACAGATCTTTTGATTTCAGAAATATCGAGAGGTGATTAGTATTTGTTTCATGAAAAAAAAAATCATGACATTTATTAAAGCTCTAAATTTTGTACAAAACAAAGAAGTTTTTGCTGGCAACCACCTGCATAAAGCAGCCAGTCCCCAACCTTATAAATTGACATTTTTTGTTATAATTTTCCCCACAGTTAAGCAGCCATCTTCCTTAAGGCAGCCAGAGAGGACTTCAATAAGCCTACTGGCTTCCGGTCCAATCCAGAATTTATGTATGTAAATACTCATTTGAAATGTGCATATTGGGAAATAAAATATGTTTAAATTAAAGCAGCCACATGGTATCACTTGACTGGCTACTTAATACAGATTTTACAATAAAGGTGAAGTATATGACAGATGAGCTGCTGAATTACATAATGTAAGTAATGGGACATGTTGTTAGATTTATCTCAGGTTTTTTTTACATGCAAAATAGGAGGAAAATGTTTGTTTAAAAATGGTATTTAGATTTAAATAATTCTAAAGACGTGTCCTTTAAATAACAAAATATTATTTTGTCTTGATAATTCAACAACATTAACAATAACAAAACAAAGCAATTTTACAGGTTTAACCGGGACATACTGTTATATATACAGAGAATGTATGATGAACAGCCTAAAACAAAAATGTACATGTCGTAACAAAGGTAAAAAACTAACAGACAACTTAATGACGAACATACCCGCACAGTTTTAATCTTACGTAGATAAGGGAAGGTGTAGAACTATAATAAAATAAAATCTACACGCGTTTAAACATCTCCTAAAAATGTGAAAATTAAGGTTTGGTGCTAAGACATTTTCTACAATTACTATTTTAAGTATAGGTGATGTGGAACAGTGATGTTTCGTGAATAATGTTAAGTCATAGTAAAAGTGATTTTTGTTTTCAACCTAACTGTGGCGAGCTAAAAAAAAATAAAATCCTACCAAATATACGTTTTGTGCTTATCGCTCACTAGGTTATTATCTAAATGCTTTAAAATAAAAGTGTATATTGCTGACCAGATTGACTGAGAACGTAATTTCAATTTTGTACGAGATAGTTTGGGATGAACGTGCAATTTAAACATACACGTGCATGTTGTGCTATGTGTCTTTTTGCGTTACGGAAGGATTTCACCATACGCACCTTAATAAAGCTTGTGTCAATGATATCTGCATTATAGTCTCGTTTTCATTACGAATCAAAACACAGCACAACTCTTATCCTTCCTCGAAACTGTGTTACCGTCCATCTTCAACTTTATACCCAATAATAACTTTCTAAAATATCCAAAAAACGTTTCTTTCCACATCGAACGAGAGTGCGAGTTCTGACCGAGTGACACACGTGCCTGTTGTTATCACGTCACTGGAGAAATCTAGGATAGAACTTAGCTCTAAAGTTCAGAAGAAATATTTAGAAAATATTACACGTTTTTAATGTATTAGTACTCTAAATTGCAATGCTTGGCACATTCTATATTTTCGTATGTCTTCCAAGATTATATAACTCGCAGTTTTCTTTTTAAGTTCAACAGTTAGCTGTCTTTCCAGGTTAGGGACGGCATACCATGTGTTTTGAAGTTCCAGCCCATCGTCCTGTAAAGTAAATATGATACATTATGTTTTACATTTTCCCAAATAGATACGACTTTAAAGAATCAGTTTTGGAGTTAATACTGTTATATTTTCTGGTCGAGTTTTGTCTTTGCATATGTATAGGAGAATATGTAGCCTCGTTAAATAAAGTCTTTATTATTATTATTATTATTATTATTATTATAATTCCGATTAAGCCTGCCCCATGGGTCTTTAGGGGGAGGGGGTGTACATTTCTTAACCCCTAACGAACAGACTCAAACCGTGTCTGCTATCGTTATGCTTGGTTGCATTCTATGCTATCAAATGGCTTTCAAATAGCTTTTTTCTGTATCACACATTTTCGATATAGATATAGTACACAAACACACCTAAGATTGTCGGCCAAGTGGATTTGTTTGTCCATCATTTCACGTTCATGCTGTCTGGCCAGTTCTTTATCTCGAAGCTGTTGTTCTTCCCTGAAAAAAAAAAGATGGTCATGAGAAATGTGTCTTTTCACTGCTACAGTTTAAGTTTGCGGCGGGTCAGCTTGTGTGCTTTATGGCTCTTGCTCTGTTTACATACGGTTTAATCATGAATATAATTACATACCGTTTAATCGCATCACATCTTTCAGCGCCACAATTTTCTGTGTGCATGTGGTTACTCGAACAGACGTACACCTTGTGGGCTTCTATGCACTGAATAACCTCCTTCTCTGTGGCGTGGCCGTGTCCGTCCGCACACACATGGGGTAGTCCGTCAACAACACGTTTAAACGTCTTTGTGTTTTGCCCTCCGTACATGTAGTCTGGAGTGATGGGGTTGCTGCGGCCAAAACGACTCATGACTGTTAAAAGCAATATGTAAAAAAAATCACGTCAGCGTGGATTTCACAAAGTACAGTCAAATCCGTAATAAAGACAATCCTTAAACAAGGGTCAACATTATCCCTTACCCTGCTAAATTTCTAGAATGAACTTGTCGGCAGTACCATTAACTGTTAAAGTGGGTGCTTACCAAAGAAGATAAAGGTAGAATCACTTGCCACCGGCAGGCTAATCAGTTATATACCTACCAGTGATGAGAGATCACGTTGGCAGAACAACACACATGTTTGACTGTACATTAATTTTGTGTCTTCGACATAATGTAACAAAATACAGCATTGTGAGAAAGGGTGATTTTTTATACGGAGAAGATCGACAGCAAAATACGAGGCTTATACATTATATTATATTACAATTATATCGCTTCTTGATCTTTGTCATTTGAGTCATCTATTAAGATCTTAAGCAGTCAATGCATGTAAATTATACACTGACAAATATGTAAACAAAACATGTCATGGCTTGACTAGGCGTAATAAATCGACCATATAGCGACCTTTAAACATTTACATCATTAATATGAATTATAATTATTATTCCAAGTGTTAAGTGTTAACTTTTTAAAGTTTTTTTCCATAAAAAACACATACCTGCATATATCCTCAAAGGTTAATGATCACAATATGAATATGAAATGACAACTGATTGGGAAATAAATTCTTCCCGATACACCTTCGCTATTGATTTTCACTCCTGTGTCGCTGTTGCCATAATAAATAATGACCTTAAAGGGAATTAATCCAATATTCAAACAAACTCGTTTGAATGAAAATTGTATTCGTGACTCTTAAAATCCAATTATGACTGAAAAAGAATTTACGTTTCTTTACTGGAGTCATTTTTTTTTCTCTTAAAAGTACGCAAATCAAAATAAATACGAATCAATACAAATATGTTTATTCTTTATTTTTCATTAAGCCGTTACGCACGACCAACGCATTTTCGATGTTAACCATTTTTTGTTCATGTTTCTTTGTGTGTTAATCATGTCAACGTTTTACATTTTGTTTAGTTATGCGTGTATGGAACCACTCTAGACATACTAGAAATCGTGTCCTAATTCCACTTATTTTCAAAGCACTGATGTTTTCCTGTACAAGATACATATACAGTGACACAGAAGGGACATAAATATATTTCTATTTCGTCTTTGCGTGCACATGTGGTAGCCTTTCCGTGCACACGCGGTACTTTTCTCATGCGCCCGCAAAAACAATCAAGTGCTTATGCGGTATATTTCCACTATATTTCGTATATTTAAACTATCGCGTCAATGCCTCTGTATGGGCTGTCATGTGCGAGATCTAATTGCAAAGGATTCAGTTCAATACCAAGTAAACTTTATTGTCTGTTCTTGGAGTGAATTGTTCGAATTCCGTTGGCAAAACTCGGCTAAAGTCACACGTACTTTGTTATCTTTAATAGATGTTACTGTCCAATCTTTTTATTTTGAAACTGCTTATCAATGATAATCAAAAGAGTTATCGTTTTATTATAGTTGGCCTGTGTGGCAGTTACGGCGGCGGGCCACAAACACGTTCAGAGGTGAAGGACGTATTGCTACGATATCAGAAGACTGGTGGTTGAAAACGGCTTTTAACCCCAAAACTATTTATACAGAGAAATACGGAGATATAAATTATATACTCGTATATTCCAGTAACAGCGCATGCATGCCAATTTTTGATAAAATCGATTTTTTACCATTTTGTTGTTACGGTACTGCATATAAATATAAAGGTAAGATTACTTTCACTGGTATGACCGTTTTCTATTTTATGATATTTGCAGTAATTGTTTGTCACAAAAAAAAAAATAACAACAAATAATACATTATCGAGGGTTCAGTATAGCCTGCAATTCAGACGTATCTACAGACTTCAGATAATCCTTTCATTTCATACTTATATAACTTAATTGTGCCCGTGTGCCGATAAACCCAACACACTGAAGGTATATGACAACTTATTCACATGAAGAAAGGCCAGTTACCTCTCCGCTTGTTCAGCAAACGGAAGAGCCAATAATTCCTGTATTTTGTATTTGATATATTGTGCGTTGTAATCGACCTGGCGAGGCGGGGTTCGCAACTGTCGGCACTGTATTATTGTGCAACTCGATTTCTTATTCATTGACCATCTACCTTACATTGTCGCTAATGTATCGTTGATTACTGAAAGTATTGTAACAGTCTCAGGAAAATGTGCAGTCTCGATCGGGACTCGAACCTCGGACCTTCGGACCTTCGGCTTACCGTTCCAATGCTATGCCAGTTGAGCTACCGAGGCCATCCGATACGAGATCCGCTACAGTATAATGCTCTACCAATTTCGCTCGTTTTTTTTAAAGATAAGATATTAACTCCGACCCACCAGGTTGAATAAAACGCACAATACCACCATGGTTTGAATCTAATTTGCATTTTACATGTTTTCACGTTAACGCAATCATACGCCCGTCTTTACGGAACTATATTTCCTTAATTATAATTCATCGGTGAAATTAATTTGTTAAAACCATAAGAACATTACAGCTTGATTGAAAAACAACCGCGTGAAGATTGATACATATTTATGTCAATGTGAATGATACATTCTTGCCTGTGGGGAGTTTTAGTACCAAACACTTGTCAATCACAGGGCCGAGCTGATTGACAAGCCGTTAACAGTTATTCTTTTATTCTCTGTCTTATTAGTGTTTCATAACTGTCGCCGGTATATTTAGCCCTGTAAATATGCATGCTTTCCATGATTTATATAGGTATTTTCTTATAATTTATACACATCTTCAGCTCGCCAATCATGCGGTTGAAGTTTTCATGCGGAGAATCATTTGAATGTTACAACTTCCTATGAATATAACGCTATGGACTTTCGGAGTATATCGAGTTTTGTGAATTCGCCGGGATCCGACGGTTTACGAGTGACGCCTTCCCCGCCGGTGGAACAAACTCTCCGATGCACTGGATCAGTGATTGCGCCTGCAAAGGTAATGTGTTCTTATATAACCTGATAACTGTACAATAGAAATGTATGTGTCTTTATCACTTGAGAGGGGCCTCCTGGGTAGAGTGGTTAAAACCACCATCTGCGATCACGTGCCCTTCTCACGCATGGGTTAGAAATCTCAAAGAAGGTAGTTTGATTTTCCAATGTGCCGTCCGTGCCCGAAACTCGAACGGGTTTACTTAGCTACGGTACCTAAAAAGTCCTCACATGACCTAGTTCTTGTTAGATAGGGCACACTTTGATTTTCATTCATATTTTATTATTTTCAACAGACTAGCTGTAGATATGAACATACTTTCATTTTATGAATTATATTACTTTATATAAGCCCGGTTCAAAACAACGGACGTAATTTGGAATGGCGATGTCCGTCAGTCCGTTCGTGGACTTGTAGGTCAAGAAGGTTAAGAAGAGAAAGCCCCGGGTTCGATTCCTAGCTGGGGCCTCCGTGGCCGAGTGGTTAAGGTCGCTGACTTCAAATCACTTGCCCCTCATCGATGTGGGTTCGAGCCTCACTCGGGGCGTTGAATTCTTCATGTGAGGAAGCCATCCAGCTGGCTTACGGAAGGTCGGTGGTTCTACCCAGGTACCCGCTCGTGATGAAATAATGCACGGAGGGGCACCTGGGGTCTTCCTCCACCATTAAAGCTGGAAAGTCGCCATATGACCTATCATGTGTCGGTGCGACGTTAAATCCCCCCCCCCCCCAAAAAAAAACAAAAAAAAAAAACGATTCCTAGCTACTACTCCCATTGTAGTGTGTCCTTTGACAAGGCACTTTATCGCGATTGCCTCAGTCGGTCCAACTGTAAATGGGTACCAGCAAATTGCTGGGGATAAGGTATTACTGTTTTTAACTGTTCGTAAAAAGGGTCGCTCAAAAGCCCTACAGAGCGTATGTTCATTGTTTCACAATGTGATAGTAAATAGAATTTACCCTTTTAACATTTATGCTCGCGTCCGTCAACATCTTCGTTTCCGGACTCTCAGTCAGAAAGTGTAATAGCTTTTTTTGCAGGATGACTAAGCACTGGCAGCTTAAAGGTAGTTCCATCCCTATGGATTTTTTTGTGTATGTCGGTAGAGTAAAGTTCAAGGTCACTGTGACCTAGGGACTGAAAATGATATATGGTTTCTGAACTGATAACGTATTACATCTACGCCTTTACAATACCTGAATACCGTCTGTTGATTTGGGGTTCATTAACTCAGAGGTTAATGAGGTTAATGTCACAGGAAATTGACTTAGGTTTTGGTATATATTTTGTTTTGTTTCCGGTCTATACCCAGCAAACACACGACGTCGCAAAGACGTCTTTTTATAGTTGTTTTGGGGTCGCGACGTCGGTGACCAGAATCCGACGTTGTTCCAACGACTTTACACCGACCAAAGTCCGACGTCGCTATCCCGACGTTGTTCCAACGGCTTTACAGCGACCAAAATCCGACGTCGCTAATTCCGATGTTGTTCCAACGGCTTTAGTTTAAACTGTATTTATTTCCACAAATTGTATATACAAACATGAGTACTATATTGAAATTAACAAAGTTTGATAAAAAGACATACATCAATCAAAATAGTACAAACAAACAAACAAAGAAATTTTCAATCGAATGGATTGGAAAACAAGCTACTTAAAACTTATATGAATTCCGCTCCATAAGAAAAACAGAGGTTAGATGAAGAATAGTAACTAGGCTGTGTAAGTATGTGTGTCATGTTGTGTTAATCGGAATATGAATGTGAAAAATAAATGCATAATGCAAAGTTTTTGTGTGTGTGTGTTTTTTTGGGAAAACGGCTTTACAGCGACCAAAATCCGACATCGCTATTCCGACGTTGTAAAAACGTTGGAACAACGTCATTAGATGTACTGAAACTTTAAAATATTTCAAGCTGCAAAAATAATTTCATTGCGTGAATACTTTATTGCATTTTTGTCGTTTAGCGCTATTCGTCATGTCGTGAGGTTAGTAACATTAACCATCTAACATTAACTCGAAAGAGTTCCGTCCCATGATTTCCGACATGTGTTCGAAATTGACCAATCAAAACAGGTCTAGCTCACGTGCCTTTTTGCGGTCGTTCATGTTGTTGATCGGAGTTTTGAAAATTCGTGGAAGTATTTAAAAAGCGTCCTGTACAGATTATATGTCAAATCATGGCTTCTCCACCTGTAAGTATGTTGTTAGTTTTTACAGCAGTTATTTTGTGTCATGACGTTTTTAAAACTGTTGAAGTTAAAGCTATGACTTATATTGTCATATATTTTCGCGGTATTACCGGTAATTTGTATGTTGACATTGTTGTGCTGCATGAGGATAAATTAATAATTATGCATTTTAGGCTAGAAATGGACTTACTTAAAATATCTTGCATGCGATGAAGATCAGACTGTCAACATTTTGCAGTCTTTTACTGTTTACAGTGCAAAAAATAGTTAGAACTTTCCATAAATTATAAAGGTTTTGACAAAGGGTTTTTAGTTTATAAATTCACGTATGCTTAGTGTCTAACAGTTACATGCCATTTGTATGTTGATATCTGTCACCAAACAGCATTACTTGTTGGAAGCGGCTAGGGGTGTGGTAGTCAAACTAATTTTATGCGGGTCATGATATAGGACTAGATTAGATGGTGTTTGTAAACAAATCCGTTGTAGTTTCTATTTTTAGAACTGATAAGACAGTGAGCGGCTAGACGTCTGTGCTTTTTTTTGTAAACAGTGATGTTTTTCTAACTGCATCAATATTCTTAAAACACAGATTCTATCAATATTTTTTTTTTATCAATTCTGATCAAAATTCTATCAAGCCACCAAAAGTCTGTATATGAAAAACGTCCCAGCCCATCCCCCCTTCTGCATAATAACGTGCAATGCATTCACACCCCATCCACCATACAACAAGAAAATTTAACAGAAGTGCCAGTGTGAACAGGTTGTTCCATTATCTAAAGGCAACAGAAATATAGCCGGAACTATGCTTACTTGTCGCTGTCACCATATTGACTAACATAAAATCAACAGTTTTAACATTTTGTTTGTAGTCAAAGCCATTGCGTGACGTCACATGTTTTAGAGATTTCCTGAAAGAAATCGTGCAAAATAAGTTTAGACATGTTGAGACAGCGACAGTCAAGTTATCACACTCTCGAAACATCCTCTTACGTTGTATTTGGACATCTCCATATAATATAATTTATTATACTGCTTCACATTCGTTTGACGCCTGATGATTCTCTTCAGAAGTAACATAATAGTCCAACTAATTTGATGCGATCCTAGGAAATGTTGGGATAATTCTTTTCATATGGGCAGTATCCCCACTTGCGTCAAACACTCGAAAGACCAAAATAGTTGAAGCAATTTCCTATGAAATTTTCATCGCTGCCAACGCTTTACATGCTATAGGTTTAAATGCCGATTATTTTCAAACATTAGTCATAAATTCAAATAAACTTACATGTATTGAACGTGGATTCAATTTCTCAATGATTTATGCCAAAATTATCAAATAATATCCAAAATTACTTATTTTCTGGTGATTTAAATGTATGTACATGTATGTACTGTACACGATTAAAGTTTACAGTGTCTCAAGACATGCAAATATGCGAAAACGCAAAACCAATAACTTTACATGACTGTGTACTGTGATTTTTATTCCATTATTTTGGTCCTTCAAAGTTTTGATGTTTAGATTGCCCGTCACAAATATAAAACAATCTGAACGGCGAATTATTTTGACTAGTAACATATATGCCTCGTGCAGGAAACCTAGGATCTGTTTTACAAAGACTTTGGTATGTCTGAGTTTAGTCAGGCATAAGTTTTCATTAACCTTTACCCTGCTAAGTTTCTAAAATGAACTGATCCATCATTCCGTTTGGACAGTACCATCTATTTTTTGAAGGGGTGTTCACTGAAAATTTACTGACTGAATAGCGAACAGTGCAGACCATGATCTGCCTGCACAGATGTGCAGGCTGATCTTGGTCTGCACTGGTCGCAAAGGCAGAATCACTTGTTGCTAGTAGGCTAAAGGTTAACCGTAAACTAGTTGTGAAACTGATTCAAGGTTGTTTACATCTAAAATGCAAGACAGTAAATTCTCAAAATTTATTTTATGCATGGGTGTACTACTGTTGTGTGTGCTTAAAATGTAGATTATTACAAAGTAGCTCTAATTTGAAATTTTTTGCTGTTGACAGGTTTCCATGTTGTCTGCTGTTGGAAGAACATCTATGAGGGACTGTGAATAGAATCTTTATCTTCTGCTTATATACAACACTTACTCATGGGCCAGTGGCACAATTTCTAGCTGTACAAGGATATCATGGTGTTTGATAAGTAAGTAATATTGGAATAAAGTTTCCATAAATTTATTACCTGTTTTTTTACTTCCTCTTGAATAAAATATGCGTGAACTTAACTGAAACTCATCTGAATCGTGTTTCACAAGCATTTTTGTGCATGTTTTAAATTTAGAAGAATACTTTAAGAGAATGAAAAATAATGATTATGCAAGAGTTGTATTTGTCTTTTGTCAAGTTTTTGTTGAACCCACTTACGGTGAGCTCGATATAGTCGCCACTTTCAATGTATGTGCTTGTGTCTGTCTGATTTTGTCCGGACCATAACTTATACATGCATGAACCAATCTTGTTTATATTTGGCATGAATGTTTACCTAAGTGAGAAGGTGTGCCATGCGTAAACCCCATGTTCCTGTCTCAAAGGTCAAGGTCACAGTTAAGAGGCCTACGGTCATACTGAAGTTTGTCCAGAGCAGTTCTTCTTCATGCATGGTGGGATTTTGATGTAACTTGGCATGAATGTTTACCATTATGAGACGGAGTGTCATGCGCAAGAACCAGGTCCCTAGGTCCAAGGTCCACTTGACAGCTGGCGGGCTCAACACTCTGCTCCTTGGCATACTTGTCTTATTGAGCCCACCCGCTTAGCTCAGTAGGTAAGAGCGTTGGTCTATGGATCGCAGGGTCGTGAGTTCGATCCTCGGGCGGGGCGTATGTTCTCCGTGACTATTTGATAAACGACATTGTGTCTGAAATCATTAGTCCTCCACCTCTGATTCATGTGGGAAAGTTGACAGTTACTTGCGGAGAACAGGTTTGTACTGGTACAGAATCCAGGAACACTGGTTAGGTTAACTGCCCGCCGTTACATGACTGAAATACTGTTGAAAAACGGCGTTAAACCCAAAACAAACAAACAAACATTAATTTTTAGTGATATAGATTCAAATTGTACCTTTTTTATTAACTTTTTATCACCAAATTCATTCTGTTTCACAGGTTGATGACAATGGAACTAATGACCATGTTAACATCAGAGGAAAAGCAAACTGGGAGAAGAAAGGACAACATTGTTTTCGATCTTGAAGGGTAAATATTTAAGAAATGATATTTGATCATACTTACGTGAGAATGGTGTTAGTAAGAATAGAAATTCTAGCATTTGAATGAACCCGTCCAATGTATTCAGGGCTCCAGAAATTTTGAAAACTCAGTATGTCCGAAATGAATTCACGACATCGGCGCTATCCCACCCACTGTATTACCGTATAAACTTTGTGATAAAGTAAAGAAATTAGTATGTCATGCATTAAAAATGATACATCGTCACCTTACCATACATTTAACTTTATACATAATTCTAATATGTGTGATCATTAGTTTTTAACAAAACGTTTAAGTTTACATGTGTGTTAAAATGTATATTTTCAGCCTGCGTAGACATAGGACCAGGAAGGGGAGCTAGGAGTGGGAGAAGTGCCTGTGACTGATATATGCACTATCAGATAGAAATCCAGTTCAAAAGGAAATCTGAAATAGTGAAATAGCAGAAATCATGACTTACATACTGTATAATCTGCTCTAAAACACAAACATTTGAATTTAAAATGTGTTAAATGCAAAACAGTTCTACTTACAAAATGAATCTTTCAGTAAATTCTAAATGCAGCTGAAAAGTGATATACATGAAATGTGTGAAAACAGTGCAGGTTAAGTTTGATTTTTTGTTGTATACAAAACTGAAGAACTTGTATCCAATTCATTTTCTGGATGCACAGTGTTATTGGAATTTTTTTCAGATAATTTAAAATTCTACAAGGTGAAGAAATTTCAAATAGTAACTCAAGAAAAAAAGTTTGCACAATGAATTGTTTTTCAAAAATTTGCAGTTGTTTGTTCATTGTTTTGCCAGTCCATTACACTTAAACTTTACTTTATTTATTCTTAATATTTTTGTGAATGGATTAGATTACTCATTCACAAGGCAAAATCAAGAATTTGTTGGTTAAGGTTAATGTTGTCTCAAGTTAAGTGATGGGCAGGCTTTATCCATTTGTAGTGATTTTGAGAATAATTAAAATAATTTGTCACATAAATCAATATTAAATGACCTGGCTGAAAGTTATATATGAAAAAAAAATGTATTTTGTTCAGATTGTTCTACATAGAACTTTTTTGCAAGATTTTTTATTAAAATCATTTTCGGAAACTGCATAAAAGATGCCGCAATTGGACCTTTATAACTTTACTATTTGAACTATAAGAATATCTATCCTACTCTATACGGCATCAGCTTTGCGTCACACCTTGGTTAAGTTTTTGGTACCAGTTTACATTTTGGCAAAACCTTTGTGGATAAAGGTTTGAAACTTTCAACACTTGTTATCATCACCATATCCAATTTTAGGCAAGGGCACATAACTCTATCAAGGACTTTTGCTGAATTAGGGTACTTTTTATTTCCTACTAGTTCATATTTTGTGTAAACTGTTTGACATATGACATTGAAACTTTTATCACTTGATTATTATTATACCATAGTCTGTATCTGTAGGTAAGAGTACATAACTCTTACAAGTATTTTGGCTAAATTATGACTCTTTTTGGACTTGGAAATTGGTACAATTTCTTACCAGTCCATGTTTTGTGAAAACTGTTTGATGTGTGGCTTTGAAACTTTGAACACTTGTTTATTATATGATCGCCATCTGTAAGTAAGTGTTCATAACTCTGTCAACTATTTTGGCTGAATTATGGCCTTTTTGTACTTAGAAATTGGTTCAGTTTGCGTACAAGTACGTGTTTGTCAAAACTATTTGACATATGGCTTTGAAACTTTGAACACTTACTTACTATCATGATTTCCATCTATAGGCAAGAGTAGATAACTCTGTCAACAAGTTTGGATAAATTATGGTCTTTTTTGGAGTTGGAAGTTGGTTCAGTCAAACTTATTGGAATGATTAAGCAAGATATTCCATTAAATAACAATAAATCTTGTGCAGAATGTAGTTTACTAAATTTGAAATATTGCAGAAAATCTTCATTCCTGTTGCATTTTTACCAATATCTAAATTTTATTCTCAACCGTTTTAGATCACATTTCTGTGTCAAATACACATTCTCTGCTAAACTTTTTGAAAGGAAGATGTTGAAAAATTTCACCCAAACTGTGGGTGAGTAACTTTAAGATTTTAGCTAGACTGTACAAACTATATGCAGAGCTATCCTACTTGTTTTCTGTCAGCATCTAAGATCAGATTTCACAGACCGAAGTGTGGTATCGAACCAGTATTTCTTGAATTATTTAAAGGAATTTTAGGCAGTTTCACTCATTTATGGCTATTATTCAATGCATTTTGTTCAAACATAAAGTAATTGTGTAGGGATAACGCATGTTTTTCGTGCTACAACATCTCCAGAATCCCGAGGGATTGGTTGGTACCCAAGCCAGGTACCAATGATTCCCGAGGGATTCTGTAGATGTTATAACACGAAAATAACATGCGCTAACGCTATTCTGGCATAAAACGCAAAACCAAGTAAATGAATATATTGTCCCTCAATGTCATTAAATTCCCATGAAATGCGCGGTAAAGTTTGTTTTATCACGTTCACGTCATTTCCTTTTGAATTATTCGTTTTGGGGCCGTAATACGTTTACGCTTTGCCACGGAACGCGCATAAATAAAAAGGTGTTACAAAAGCATGTGAGCGTGAGAATCTCTCTGTTAACACACGTTTTCTCTCCTGTTAAGACACCCCCGAAAAGTGACAATAACAGCAGTTTTATGCTAGAATTCAAGATAATGTTTCTTCACTTAGTATCAAGTTTTAAAATAGTTAAACATGCTGCTTCTATGACAGCTCTTGTTTTTATATGCTATGACACTTTATTACATTCAAGCAAAATGGTTGCCCATTTCCACAAGTGTTTATCGTTGTATTCATTGATGAAATATTTTGTTAAAAAGCTATTGAATAGTCGATTGACTGTTGCTGTCCCTGAACAGCTCTTTTTACAGATTACATGCATCAACAAAATTTATTTTTGATTGAATGGTATATGTACTTTTTAATAAAAACATTTCAGTTGAATCATATTTAGTATGTTTTCTTACTAGACCCAGTATGTTAAGATAAGTCTTGTGACTATTCTGTTATTCAGTACACTTTTGTTTAAAACCATAGACTGTTGGGTTTTTTTTGTGCTTTTAGACGAAACAACATTGAGAAAAGATGTCATTCAAATGTAAAAAATACATCTTTCCAAAGTTGTGAAAAATATGTCGTTCCAACACTGCAAAAGACGTCAAAACACCTTACACAATCAAAGAAAAAACTACGTCTTTCAAACGTTGTGAAAAAGACGTCTTTCCAAGGTGACAAAAAAGACGTCAACGCACCTTTCATTATCAACCAAAAAACAACGTTTGTCCAACGTTGAGAAAAAGACGTCTTTCCAACGTTGTGAAAAAGACGTCAACACACCTTTCATTATCAACCAAAAAACAACGTCTTTCCAACGTTGTGGACAAGACGTCTTTCCAACGTTGCAAAAAAGACGTCTTTCCAACGTTGTGACAAGACGTCAACGCACCTTTCATTATCAACCAAAAAACAACGTTGTTACAACGTCAGGAAAAGACGTCATAACAACGTTGTAACAACGTGGTGTGTTTGCTGGGTAGGTATATTAGCTACAGCTTCCAAAGTAAGGGCCACTTGAAGAGAATCCCTATTGTTTTGGGGTCTAAAAGTTTAAGTTCTAGGTCACAGTATCCAGGACACTGAAAATGGTAAGCTTTCTTGATGAGCTCCCCAAATCTCTACATCAAGCACTCCCTACGTACTTTCCTCCACCAAACTCCAAACTGATTAGTAGTTGATTTCATCTTTTCTTTTACCCAAAGTTAGTAATGTTTAGTTTGAAGAGTCGGGACTCGAACTCACGACCCCTGGTTTCGTAGCCAGACTGTGTTACCTATTGACCACTGCGTCCACTCTCGTCCTTCACTGCTGTACTATCTGTTCGTTTGTTGTAACATGCTTAATATTACTTCATTTTAATGATATTGACTTAAACTTATTTTAAAGAAATATATTCAAATACATCTTCAGAAAACTTAATAATCATAGATTAACTAGAATATCTGTATTCTTTGTATTTCCATGATGGTAATTATACATGATTTGCATGAAAAAAAGAGAATTACAAGTATCAAGATACAAACTGACAGTGATGAATTTTAAGGTTCAAGTAAAGTCTTTTTAAACCATCCCTCGGGTGATTGTTTGTTTTAGTTTTTACGCCGCATAGGCCTTGGTCTATCATAAAGAATACACCAAATTATTTATAATAAATAGAAGAAACTATTAAGACAGGTTATTCACTTTTGGACAACACATTTTGTCTTATACCACATGGGCTTTGACTGTTCATGTTCTATTTTGTAGAAGATATCAAACTTCTTTTTCAAAAGTATTTTGTCATTACCTTTCTTATCATTGTGCGTCTAGCGTGTTTGTCCAGGTACTCCGAGTGGGGGGGGGGGGGGGGGGTTGAAAGTGTTACAAACCGTGTACACATTGCAAAATGAAAGTGAAAGTAGAGCTGTCAAATTGACAAAAAACTGCAGTATTTCAACAAATATAAAAGTAAACTATTTTTCATTTCCCGGAGTACCTAGATAAGTATGTAAGACACACATCGAAAACAAATTTAGAGAAAAAATATGTTTGAAAAAGAAGTTTGATATTTTGTACAAAATATACTGTTGACAGTTGAAGAACATGTTTTGTAAGACAAAATACATATTACCAAACAAGGTGACCTCTATATAAAGTATTTTCTACTTCTTCTGAACAACTCCCTATATCCCTATATATATGTTATGAATATTATGGGTCTGTCGGGTATAATTGCCAAAATAAAAATTTACACACGGGGTGGTCTCAAACACTTTACATGAACCTTAAGCCAAGACATTGTGTTTCGTGTCTAAATATTTTATTGAATGTATGTAGCTGTTTGCACAGTATTCGATATATTAAGTCGTGTTTAGTCAACACCTATCTACGTTTTTTAGCTCATCTGATTTTTTGAAAAAAAATGATGAGTTATTGTCATCACTTGAGCGGTTGTCGGCGTCGGCGTCTGCGTCGGCGTCGGCGTCTGCGTCGGCGTTGCCTGGTTAAGTTTTATGTTTAGGTCAGCTTTTCTCCTAAACTATCAAAGCTATTGCTTTGAAACTTGGAATACTTGTTCACCATCATAAGCTGACCCTGTAAAGCAAGAAACATAACTCCATCTTGCTTTTTGCAAGATTTATGGCCCCTTTTGTACTTAGAAAATATCAGATTTCTTGGTTAAGTTTTATGTTTAGGTCAACTTTTCTCCTAAACTATCAAAGCTTTTACTTTGAAACTTGGAATACTTGTTCACCATCATAAGCAGACCCTGTACATCAAGAAACATAACTCCATCTTGCTTTTTGCAAGAATTATTGCCCCTTTTGGACTTAGAAAATCAGTTTTCTTGGTTAAGTTTTATGTTTAGGTCAGCTTTTATCCTAAACTATCAAAGCTATTCCTTTAAAACTTGCAACACTTGTTCACCATCATAAGCTGACCCTGTACAGCAAGAAACATAACTCCATCCTGCTTTTTGCAGGATTTATGGCCCCTTTTGGACTTAGAAAATATCAGATTTCTTGGTTGAATATTATGTTTAAGTCAACTTTTCTCATAAACTATCAAAGCTATTGCTTTAAAACTTGCAACAGTTTTTCACCATCAAAAGTGGACACTGTACATCAAGAAACATAACTCTATCCTGCTTTTTGCAAGAGTGATGGCCCTTTTTAGACTTAGAAAATCATGGGTAGGACAATATTTCTATTATACAAAAAAAATCAGACGAGCGTCAGCACCCGAAAGGCGGTGCTCTCGTTTGAAACTATACTGAAAAGAGATTGAACACATTAATTCAGGGTAGGCCTAATTTGTCCACCTGCCAGTTTTCAATATAGCTGTATCATACAAGTATTATCAGATTGATTTTGACGAAGCGTCTATGGGAGGAAAAAATAGGTCACTAGGTTATGGTGGGTCTTTAACATGTCCAGCATCCGCACCGACCATACTGCGACATTATGGGATGATCAGTTGCGTTGTGGTTTAAACATGGTTTTTAGTTTGGGTTAAGCATCGTTCTTCATCAGTATTTCTGTTATGTAAAGCTAACCTGAATAAAATATGTTTAAACTAAACTAACCTGTCCTCCGAATGTAGCTGCCAACTTCTACACATATGGCGGACGAAATGACGTATGACACAATGTTTTCATGGAGAACTTACCGGGGAGTCAAACTTACAATCAATAGATCTGAGCTCTCCCTATTGAGCTAAGCAGGCACGCTTACAAATGAGGCTAACTTTTACTTCCCTGAGAACTACCAAATTATGCTACGTTAGGCGGAGCTCGTATTCCAAACGCTTCAGAAGGCATTAATTTACAATTAAAAATAAAGTCAAAACAAACATATTTTTCTGGAAGTTGTTATGTTATGTATACGTTTGTCGGTGTCATTTTTTACAAGAAAGGCTTCAAAAATTGCTTTTTCATTGAAAAACTTTCCAATACCGTTTCAGAAGGATATAACAGAATATGATTTTGTAATTTTAAGATACTGTAACTGAATTTTTGCCCTAACTATTTGTGTCAGTGTGACGTTAAAGCTACTCGCCCACAGTTTGGGTGAAATTCCCGAGCCCATCCACTTAGCTCAATGGTGAGAGCACAGTAGTGAGTTCAAGCCCTGGGCGTGACGATTTGATAAAAGACATTGTGTCTGAAATCATTCGTCCTCCACCTCTGATTCATGTGGGGAATTTAGCAGTTACTTGTGGAGAACAGATTTTTACTGGTACAGAATCTAGGAACACTGGTTAGGTTAACTGCCCGCCGTTACATAACTGAAATACTGTTGAAAAACGGCGTTAAACAAACAAACATGTTCATTCCCACCCAATTTGACATTGAATGTATATATGACACTGAAAAATGATAAAGTGTGTGAAAATAAAAGTTAGGTGTTGGTAAAAATGCGAGAAGAATGTAAATTTTCTGCATTTTTTGCAACGATGGTCGAGCTATTTTTTAAAATTGGTATACACTATCCAGATTGTCTTTCGTGCCTAAAATAAAAACTGGAGGTTGAAGCTGAATCATGTTTAAAACATATGTTAAGTCTTAAAGTTAGGATCTTATTTTCTGTTCAGTTTGAGTAAACATTTTATGGTTTCATATACAATGCAAATCATGCCTTGTTATCAAACATTTAGCCTTGATATGTTCACCGTATTATGTAGGTTCTGGTACAATATAAATTACATTTCTCCCATCTATTTTAACAGTTGAAGGCCAAACCTAATTGTGAGGGATGCCGTAAAATCATACACGACCGTTGGTTGTTGAGTGTCGGAGAGGAGATGTTTCACATGTCGTGCCTGCGTTGTTGTATGTGCCTCCGCACGCTTGATAATCAAACGTCCTGCTTTGTCAGAGATAAACAAGTCTATTGCAGATATCATTACCAAAGGTATTTCTATTTTAATTTCGTTCCATTTGAATAAACAAATCTAGTCAACAGAGTGATAAACCGCATGTAAATATAAATTGGTTTTCTGTCGATATGTCAGATTTGTTGTGTAGTTCTATGGCTTGTTATTGCTCAGTAACTAAAACATTTTTTTTATTTAACGTCGCACCGACACATATGATAGGTCATATGGCGACTTTCCAGCTTTAATGGTGGAGGAAGACCCCAGGTGCCCCTCCGTGCATTATTTCATCACGAGCGGGGACCTGGGTAGAACACCGACCTTCCGTAAGCCAGCTGTATGGCTTCCTCACATGAAGAATTCAACGCCCCGAGTGAGGCTCGAACCCACATCGATGAGGGGCAAGTGATTTGAAGTCAGCGACCTTAACAACTCGGCTACGAAGGTCCGTATGTATTTCTGACTCCAATAATGTCAGTGACTTGTGACAAACATTGTAACAATTCTTTCTGTACATGTCGATGTGGAGACTCTAAGCAATAAATTTTATTATTTTCAAACAACAATGTACAACACTGTACTTAGAGATAGGATTTCTTTGTTGCTTTCTTTTAAAAATATACACGTGTTTATGACCCTATTGACATTATCACTGGATCAACCATCGTATATATTCTACGGCTTAAGAATAATTCACATACCCTGCTAACTGACCACGGCTAGCGCCATAGTGACTGTCAAAGCTGACAACTCTAGGGATTCGAACATTTATTTTCCAAATAAAAACTCCTCCACTGCATCTCTGAAGCAGTATTTGGATTTATGTGAATGCAATATATTCAGTATTCATTCACTTCAAATTTCAGATACTATTTCTGTTTTTTTCAGCCGCTTTGCTCCAAAATGTGCGGGATGCAGTGAACCGTTGCAGCCATCGGACTGGGTTCGAACAGCACGTGAATCAGTCTACCATTTGGATTGCTTTTGTTGTCAAGTTTGCAAGCGGAAGTTATCTACGGGTGACACATGCGCAATGAGACCGGACGGTGTTATGTGTGTCGATCACTGTGATGGGCCGTCTACTCCCGATGACGACAGCGTTTCAGGTATTTCCTAATTTCCTGGTCCGGTAAATAAATACTTAATGCCGTTATATGTATTTTGTTTTCCGTCGCCTTTATTTACCATATGCTTTCCTCTGCCGTAATTCTGTTCTGGCAGAATCGCTATAATAATATATTTATTTCTATCACCTTAATGCGTCTGTTGGGGTGTATCGTTAAGCAAACGTGAAACAAGAAACACCAAAACTAACAAAAATACAAAAACAAAACTCGAACATGAAAAGTCACATTCAAAGAACGCAGCCATCAAACAACATTCCTTATATCTGTGGGCGAACGTTGAAATGTTACACACGTGCACATAGACTGAGCATACACCACACTGGCCATAGCTTTATCAGATCAAGTGGTTCCAACGTTGTTTGAGCGGTGAATTTTACGCCGATCAGATGGAGAAATATGGCCGATACTACAAATTTCCGGTATTGTAAGTATGATTGAAAGGAATTTCTACCCGTTAAATAACGAATCAAATGAAAACGATGGGTGCACCTGGAGCGCAAATGTGTCTATGTTTTAGCACATGTGTCTTTTTAGCTGAGATTTGTGCAGTTTATTCAAACACTTCTGTACAGTCCGGCGGGGGAAGGAGATTTTTGACAGTTTTTGACAATATCGCCTCAAATATAGTGTTTATCGGGAGAAAGTAACTGTTAAAACACTTTTTATGTAAAGGGCTACCTCTTAAAACAAAGCGTGTGTATTTTCATAGAATTATTCAGGGTTGGTTCTGAACAATCGGCCGAAAACCTAATACAACGCCGTTTCGAGTGGGTCGCTATGCAACGCAATCAAGTGGATACCGTTCTATGTCTTTCTTGCGAAGTCTTATCCGTCTTAAAAACAGTCATTACTTTCAAAGCCTAACAATGAATAAATTACTTTGGAGAGTTTTATATCATCATAATGATCCCGCCATTTCTAATATATTGTACTTTTACATTTTTATGCTCGCTTAACATTTAACATATTTTTTGCGGACATTGTCAAAAAACATCAACACAAAAACATAAAGCAAGGATGAACATCGAACAATATCATTAAGTAAATAATAGTATTAGTTCGTTAAAACAAGAACCAGTTCACGGATATTTATCTCCTCCGCGAATGGTACTGAACAGCATACCAAAAGTGGGTTGGCTCTCAATCCTCGTAAATCAGTATAGTTACAGTTGGTTACTTTTAGTCCCTTAAAACCAATACATCGAGATTTCATTACTGGTTTTTTTGTGCATTTAAGCTGTTCATACAAAATAAATAAAGTTTGACCCATGATAAAAGTATTGATCAGTTGTTTGTATATATTTTCATTCATATTCCTGGTGAAACGTTCATTTATTTTCAGAGAGATAAATCACAGAGACCGTTAAAATTGGCCAGGGAAAAGGCAAGATTTTATTTGTCCTCCATAAAACAGAAACGATGTAATAAAATTTTATGGTCGCCGTTTAAAAATGAAAATACAAATGAAATACAGACACCAATGAAAAAATGAAAAAAGTTTTGTCGGAGACAGTTAAATAGTACAACTGTAACACGTCTCTCTTAGTATTGCTAGTCCGTTTATTTTCTTTCATTGGTGTCTGTATTTCATTTGTATTTTTGTTTTTTAAAAGGCGACCATAGAGGTTTATTACGTTGTTTCTGTTTTATTGAGGACAAATAAAATCTTGTCTTTTCCCTGGCCAATTTTAACGTTCTCTGTGATTTATCTCTCTGAAAATAAATGAACGCTACACCAGGAATATGAATGAAAATATGTACAAAAAACTGATCAATACTATTTCATGGACCAAACTTTATTTATTTTGTAAGAACAGCTTAAATGCACAACAAATCAGTAATGAAATCGCCATGTATTGGTTTTAAGGGACTAAAAAGTAACCAACTGTAACTATACTGATTTACGAGGATTGTTCAAATATGAATGCATCTAGAACGTTATCTCGCTCAATAATGCGAAAATCACGAGGAAATTAAGATTATTGGGTAGATAAATATGTTAGCTTTACATTGATACCACACCCATTAAAATCCGTTCACTTTAGCTGTGTCTATTGCTCGCTAAACATTGCCTACTCGTGTATACTAATACAAAAATGATTGCAAGAAGGTCAGCGTACGCCGTTGAAATACGGTCCTATATTAAGAATCGTTGTATTCTTGGCATAGGGTGTAAAGACATTTTTGATGAAATATGTTCTGTTTATGGGCATAATGAAATATCTTTTTCGACAGTTTTTCGTTGGTTTAAGAAATTCAAATGTGGGTTAGTTTCAACAGAAGATGCACCACATGGCCCTCGGCCGAAAACAACAACGTCTGCCAAGATGGTTGCTAGAGTGAAAGAAATAGTTGCTACTGATGCAAGATACACCGCTAGGCAAATAGCTAGTATGGTTGGCATCTCATTAGGAGCAGCTCATACAATTCTGAAACGTAATTTGAAAATGATCTGTGCTAGATGGATTCCCCATCTGTTGACAGATGAGCAGAAAAAGGCACGCGTGCAATGCGCAAACTTGTTGCTTAAACAGTTTCCAAATTACAATGCACGGTCTTTCGCAAATGTCGTCACAGGTGACGAGACATGGGTTCACTTTTTTGAGCCCAAACGAAAGATTCAGAACAAAATATGGGCAACAAAGTCTGGCAAAAGACCATGCATTGCAAAGCGGACCATGAGTGTCAAGAAGGTAATGTATGCCATATTCTTCACAACTCAGGGTCTTGCCATTCAGGTTGCTGTACCTAAAGGCAAATCCGTAAATGCGAAGTTTAACAAGACTAAAGTTCTTCGAAAACTAAAGAAATATTTCAAAACTCGAAGACCCGGAACTGGTTTGGCCAATGTCAGATTGCTACATGAAAATGCGTCATCGCACAGGACGTCTATTGTACAAGACTTTCTGAAGCAGGAAAAGGTTGTTGTGCTCCCTCCATCACCCTCCTTATTCGCCTGACCTTGCCCCGTGTGACTTCTTTTTGTTCCAAAGGCTCAAAAATACCTTTCTGGTCGAAACTTTGTGCAGCGCAAACACCTCGGTTCTGCAATATTCCAGTGTCGTCATAGTATACCTAGAAAAGACTATGAAAATGCCTTCAAGGATTGGATTAGAAGACTGAAACTTTGCAAGTCTGTTGGAGGTGAATACTTCAAGGGGACCAAATAAAATTTTCATTGAAATCTATCAAGGATACATTTTTATGTGCTTAGATGCATTCATATTTGAAAAATCCTCGTAAAGAGTCAACCCGCTTTTGGCATGCTGTTCAGTACCATTCGTGGAGGAGATAAATATCCTTGAACTGGTTCTTGTTTTTACGAACTATTACTATTATTTACTTAGCAATATTGTTCGATGTTCATCCTTGCTTTATGTTTTTGTGTTGATGTTTTTGACAATGTCCGCAAAAATATGTTAAATGTTAAGCGAGCATAAAAATGTATTATATATATTTAGTACAAGACATTAGAAATGGCGGGATCATTATAATGATATAAAACTCTCTAAATTTATTCATTGTTAGGCTTTAATGACTGTTTTTAAGACGGATAAGACTTTGCAAGTAAGACACAGAACGGTATCCACTTGATTGCGTTGCATAGCGACCCACTCGAAACGGCGTTGCATTAGGTTTTCGGCCGATTGTTCAGAAACAACCCTGAATAATTCTATGAAAATACACACGCTTTGTTTTAAGAGGTAGCCCTTTACATCAAAAGTGTTTTAACAGTTACTTGCTCCCGATAAACACTATATTTGAGGCGATATTGTCAAAAACTGTCAAAAATCTCCTTCCCCCGCCGGACTGTACAGAAGTGTTTGAATAAACGGCACAAATCTCAGCTAAATAGACACATGTGCAGAAACATAGACACATTTGCGCACCAGGTGCACCCATCGTTTTCATTTGATTCGTTATTTAACGGGTAGAAATCCCTTTAAATCATACTTACAATACCGGAAATTTGTAGTATCGGCCATATTTCTCCATCTGATCGGCGTAAAATTCACCGCTCAAACAACGTTGGAACCACTTGATCTGATAAAGCTATGGCCAGTGTGTACACGTACAGCAATAAAGCACAGCTGAAACAAACTGGCAGACAGGACATACAGACGTATTTCAAAAAATATCTTATTGTAGTTCTGCGAGGTGGTCACTTTTCCAGCTTGACGACACGCCAATATTACAGTCACTTAAATGAGTAAAGATATAAAATTCGGGTCGAACATAAGACATGTAACTACATAAAGCAAATGCTTCCCACGATCAATGATGGCACCGCTTTAACCTAGCTAATACAGAACGTATCTTTTGTATAATATAAAAGAGTTTTTGACAGCGCAAAAGTACCTGTAATATGTAGAAAAATTACCAGTCCGAAGTAACTGACCAGCATAGGACTTAACATAAAGTAACAGTTATCATTCATTTTTAGCTCGACTATTCGAAGAATAAGTAGAGCTATCCTACTCACCACGGCGTCGGTGTCGGCGTCGGCGTCACACCTTGGTTAAGTTTTTCGCATCAGTCCACATTTTGACAAAATCTTTTGAGATAAAGCTTTGAAACTTTCTACAGATGTTTACCATCACAATGTCCAGTTTTAGGCAAGAGTACATAACTCCATCAAGGATTTTGGCTGAATTATGGCCCCTTTTAACTTGAAATCTTGGCTTTAAAATATGGCCTTAAAAACTTTATTCACTTGTTTGTTAAATCAGTCTCTATCTGTAGGCAAGAGTACATAACCCTGTCTCCTAATTTGGCTGAATTATGGTCCTTTTTGGACTTGGAAATTTGTTCAGTTTTCGTACAAGTTGGTGTTCTGTCAAAACTATTCGACATGGGGCATTGAAACTTTGAACACTTGTTTATCATCACGATTTACATCTGTAGGCAGCCACTTGTTTACCATCATAGTCTACATATGTAGGCAAGACAACATAACTAGGACAAGAACTTTAGCTCAGTCATGGCCATTTTTGACATAGAACTTGTTTAGTTAAGTTTCCCATACCATTCCATATTTTGTCTAAACTGTTTGATATATGGCTTTGAAACTTTGAACACTTGCTTACCATCATGGTCACACAATGTCATATTGTGCAAGTCTTATCCAAATCCACAAATACAGGTACATTGTTCGTCTTATCTGTTATTTTTCTTTTGTCTGAAAATCTCTGATAATATTTTGACCACATACTTCCATAAATTCTTCAAATAGTCGAGCGTACTGTCAAAAGACAGCTCTTGTTCTATTACTTCTGTAGTCATTCATACTACTATACGACCTGAACTACGTCCGAGGCAGGGCTGTTCTGTTATATGATCCTTTTACAACTTATATCATTTTCAGTATCCTCGGTGGACTCGGACTGCCGGGGATCAGAGTCGGACGAGAGGACTATAAGCGGCAAGAGGCCGAGAACCAGTTTCACACAAGCTCAAACCAAAATACTACAAGAAAATTTCAGAAGAAATACAAACCCATCACCAGAAGAGATGGAAAGAATCGCAGACATGACAGGTCATCCGAGAAAAACAGTGATGGTAAGCTGACTGAGATCATTTACAGTTGGTTGTGCTTGTACGTTCTGCAATTTAATAAAGTTGGTAAAGAAGCACATATAGGAAATTATGAAGATTACATTACTCGTCCTCCGTTGCAGAGTACTTATGGTCGCTGACTTCAAATCACTTGCCCCGCATTGATGTGGATTCGAGCCTCACTCGGGGCGTTGAATTCTTCATGTTATGAAATGCTCGAAATACTGACAATAAGTTCATAATGTTCATCTGTAAAAAAATAGAAATTCGGAAAAATTCTTTACAGTTTTCCTACCAGCTGAAACTTTACTTCGGAAAATATATAATGTTTGCACGAGAACCTTTGACATAGATGTTGAGATTGCTAACTCCCCTTCCTCAAAACTTGTGTCATTGGCAGGTATTTCTATCAAAGTGCCCGCTGATGCCAGAAACAATATTCGGAATGAGTTCCTAGATGTTAGGTTATTTCTTGGGTTAAATTTGGAAGTCTTAACAAATTAGGTCTTACATTTTAAGATTCAAGTTTCTATTTCTAATAGTCTAAAAGTCAATAAACAACCCATGAGGACACCATATTTTAATATGCAGCTACGTTACCAATCTAGCAACGATCAACTGGTCTGTAATTTTCTAAGCTGTATCAGTCTAGCAGATATTCAATTTCTACGTTAGATACTCATGTCTTTAACATCCGCCAGCTAATAAGGCATGTTACAAAATGTCAAACACGTTTCATATAAAGAATATGCCGATTTTTAAAGGCAGTGACATTGTTTTTCAGATATGGTTCCAAAATGCACGTGCAAGAAACAAAAAGTTACTTCTGAGTGGCGGTGTTTCGACTGCAAACCAGACAAAGAAGACAGGTATATACATGTAAAAGTATTTGTCAGTGACTTCGATAATGTTTATATTACTTTTTACTGTTTGATACTGCATATCTGTAACAGAAATTTTCGCGAATTCCTTAATTTTCAATATCCAGATATAAGTTACAGATTTGTGTTGATCACTCTTCAGGGCGGTAACAGGATCGTTTTTTATTTTATGCACTTTGGTTGAAAAATATTGATAGTCATCTCTATCATACCAGCAAGGAGACGACTAGACTAGTCTAGGAGACGACTGAAACTATTATACTAGGAGCCGAAAGTTCGATCCGCGTGAAATATGCGAGAGAACGTTTTCAAGGGAGTGTATATTTACTTTATAATTTACTACTAGACAAAATTGAACATTCCTGTCAATTAGTGAATTTGCTAGTCCTTCCAGGTCGTGTCGGTCAAAGAGGGAAGAGAACATCAAAGGTCTAGCACATATATTGGAAAACTCTTTTTGCCACGACAGTATCAGTATTGTTAATTACTTGCAAGTGGAATAAAAACTAATTTTACTTCCTTTTATTTTCAGGTACCTGTCATTGGATCGCAAATCCCTGTAGTCCGGGCACTATTCCATTTTCGGAATAGCTACTGATACCGAAATGTTTTCAGCTGTTCACTATTATTGTTTTCTCACAGTTCATTTTTTCATCTGTTAAATAAAAATGTTATAAAAAGAAACGATTTCTGTTTTTGTTAAATCCATCCGCTGTAGAATTTCTGTTCGAACACATTACATGCTTTATACAACGAGGTCCTCTTTGACCTGCACAAATGTGATAAAAATTCATTTCATTTGACGTCAACTGTTTGATTTTCATATTCCGTATTTATAAATACTTGCTGTAAATACATGGACACTTATACAATGTAAAATTCTGTAAAAATGAAGAAAGAAGCCATTTTAAGCTTTGAGACCGTTTTAGATATATTACACCGAAATCGGAACGAGACCGGAATTTTGAGGATTAGGTTACCATATTGTATCATGCATTTGATTTCGGTTTCGGTTTCAGTTTCGGCGTAAATATCTGAAAACATCACCTTATTTTCTTCTAATATGTCAAACGGTCATTCTCATATTCTCGTCAACGAAGTTTTTAACGTGTGCTGTGTGGTAGATAGGGGAGAGGATATAGGGTTGGGGTGTGTCATTTTTCGCCCGCCCGTCTGTACAGCTTTCTATTTTTTGTCTCTGTCCGTCCGTCTTACCGTCCGTCCGCCCAAGATGCTACAAAACTGTATAATCAAATTTGTGAAACTTGGCAGGGATATTGCATGCTTATAGCATGAAGTTGCATACCTATGATTTTTTTTGCTAGGAATTTTAGCATGAGCAGAATTAAGTCTATTTCTAAAACAAAAATTGGCAAGTTTGAAATGGCGTCGCGCATAACTCGCTATTAAAGAGCTAGATCTAGACTTTCAAAACTTAGCAGGTATTTGTTCACATGATGAATGTTCCTCGGGTGTCATTTGCCGCCTTTTTTTAGCTCCACTACTCTGAGTATAGGGGGGTTATTCTACTCGCTCCGGCGTCGGCGTGAGCTTTCTTGGTTAAATTTTGTCGGCAACCTTTGTTTTTCTTTGTTACTATTGCTTATATCTTATTGTGACTTAACTTAAACATTGTCCAGCATACAAACAAAATATGTGCAGGGGCTAGGCCCATTATTCCCAAGGCCAAGGTCACCTGTGACCACCTGCTTTATGACATTAGTATCTGTCTAGGTCAGTTCTTCTTCATAGCTGATTTGAAGATTTTGCCTGTGAAGAATGTGACAGGAAGTTTCACAAATCAATAAGAAGGTGATTTGGGATAAAAGAGCGTTTAACATTCAAGTAAAAATATAAAAACCACATGTGATATAAGGTTACTGAATTCGAACACAAACTAGACTACGATGGACTACGGAATCGTGTTTAGCTAATGTCTTGTGGCAGAACGCACGACATTCCGACACGACGCTCGACACACGATACGACGGGCGACAATATGAAACGACATTAAGGCGATCTTGTGACGCGCTATAACATCTTTTCTTTCCATATGTAAGATAACTTCATAAGGTAACACTCTTTTAAGACAGAGTATCGATATTTACAAATAAAATAATACAAAATTTTAAAGACTCGGGCCATAGGGCCTATAAGTCACCTTACATAAATGATTAAAAATGATCCACGGATAAATACTCACTACAATAATACAAGAATATATATAACTGAAAATATCAGCGTCAGTAATGCGAAGGAAAATTAAACAAATGAAATATTTGGCACTAAACTATTATATCGACAAAACTGTTGTCTCCTTTCCACCATAACCTAAAAACAGAGATGCTTTATTCTAGCCCTTCTCGACCGGTAGGTTTTTATCTTTAAAAAGAACGAAAACGACCGAAGCCTTCGATTCCATAGAGGCATATTTTACTTCGATTTCTGTGCCAGAAAATGCAAATGCATTGGCAAGCTGAGAACCAGCAGTTGCAACAGTCTTATAGTGAAGTCCAGCTCTTCTGTGATGAAAGGGTACGTCGTTTACTTGTTTGCGTAAAATTGGTCTATGGCATACCAGTATAATTATGAACTTCAAAGATATTTCAGTCTCAGTTATGATGAATATTAACATAAAAAACGGGCCGCTGCCCGGCTAACCTTGTTATACTTGTTTGTTTACCGGTTTTATAGTGGACGCAACTTGACCCCGATGGTTGACCTTTGTATTATAATACATAATGAGGCACAACCTATTAGTGAAAAGGAGTGTACGTAAAACACTATAATAATAATCTCTTTGCATTTAAAAACACGAGCTGCACGAGAAAATGGAAATATAAATTTGTGTAAATATGAATTAGTGTATTGGAAAGTTTTAAAGAAAACCTGATCAAATTTAAGTATACATACTGTATACAAACTAATACGGCTACACTAAGCACCCCCTTATTTCTACAATGAAATAATCGATATGAATAATCAGCCTAAGGCCAACCATCGCGGTCAAGTTGCGACTACTATACCAGTGTTGGTTGACAGTGTTACGCTATCTTGTGTACCAGTTAACAAAGGTTAATAGCATTTGAAGTCGATGGTCCGTATATCATGTTACTGTTTATCATAATTGTGTAGTACATTATACATATATATATCACCAACGAATGCGGGAAGTTTATTTCTACTTTTTAAACGAAACACTCATTGGATTTCCGTGATTTCAAGTATAAGTGGATTGACAATTATTCATAAAATTTATTTCATCACAAGAATGCTTAAAACCTGACTTTATTATAATTCATAAAAGGAAATAAGCAGCTTAGGTGCCGGGGAAGAATTTTAACATTGATCAAAAAAGAAAGGTAATATTTAACACATGTATTCGTATAAAAATATTTAAAATCTAACATATAATTTTTCATTCGAACTTGTGCTAAGGGTCATGCTTATAACTTCGTAATGATACTCGAGGGACAAAATCCGAAGTATAAAGTACTATTAACAACAAACATTGAATACTTTGATCCCTCGACTGTAAATCAATGACTCATGCTAACATAGCAATGATAGAACGGGGTCGGGCATTTTTGACTGGCGTGTCTGGACCGAACATTGTGACATGACGTTATAAATAGACGTTCGGAAACTCCATATTCGGAAATAGACGCAAGCGGTTACCTTCTATAAATACATGTTTTCAAAACAATACATACTAGAGTATATTTCCGTACGGTAGATAAAGGTGAGCCATAAGTAACTTTCTAGTTCGGCAATACCCTCTCACGCTTAAGTGTTCGGAAGTGCCCGACTCCGCTCTTCTGGATACCTTCTTTTCTTTTAATTAAAAACTTCCGTGTCAGCAAATTTCTTTTAATTATGATGATTTTTAGAAGCGTATATGTAAAATGCGGAAGTTGTGAAACTAAAACTATTGGACTGTATTATCCAGGGTATTTTCTGTTAAAAACATGACTGTATTCTTGTTCTAAAAGTGGAATGATATTTCAAATGTGGTGAATTATGGCGGATGGATCTTTGTATAAAACGTCCACTTAAAGTAACTGCATTTAAATAGTAAGTTATGTCTGTTAAATAAATAAAACAAATAGAAATCAATGCTACGTAAAGAAAGATTTAAAAAAATGATATGACGAGATAAGAGTTGCCTTATGAATAATTAAAAACAAAATTTCAACACGAATAGGCTTATGCATAAATTCAAAATAAATTTGAAGGTTGCTTCAAAACTAAGACGCTTATTAATGTAATACTGAGAGAAACACAAGACCCTCAAAAGAAGGTGGCGAGTTTTACTTATCAAGCAATTTCAGGAAGATAAGTGTGGGTTTATATTTTCTAGATGATGCATCCACCAGGACATATAAAGAGGAATAACAGAAACAAAAACGAATATTTACGATACTGCGGTGAGTAGATCTTGTAAACAATATGTACTTTTGCAAAACTTTGCGTTGTTCATTTCAAGAGGACTTAAATTAGCTAGAGTAAAACGAAAGTTGTATTACAAACATAAATGTAATCGAAACTGGATACACGTTAAATTATTTTCTGTTGACGTTTAATACTTTTGGGTATTTTTTCCAGGGTCTAAAGAACTTAAAGCTGTTTCTCCGAGACCGGAACATTCTACAACTGTTGCTGCAGACGTTATATATTGTGTCTGTCCTGTTGATAAACCAACTTATTCAAACCCGCTTTTCCCATCTAGCGAAAATAATACTGTAAAAGAGAGTAAGCCAGTTCAAGCAAGTGATCATGAAACAGATACGCTTGACAGTGCTGTTATTGCAATTAACATTTCAACACATTATAAACCCGCTTATGGAACAAACCTTCAAAATTTGAACCAGCCATATCGTAGTGCACTTTCATCAGACATATCTACCTCAAGTCCACCATTAAACGTATGCACCTCAAGCCAAAGTCAAAACGTATCCGAAAGACGGCATTCAACTTTCAATGGTTCCTCACAAGTAGCACTAAATTCCAGTACATACGTTCCGAAACCTCCAAGATATCCCGACAACGCCTCCTTGGTCAACAGAATGTCAACTTTTCAATATCGGTTATGGGATGTGAACAATAAACCGGATATAAGAACTCTAACAGAATATGGTTTCTTTTATACAGGTACTGTTTTATAATATATAGAATTTCTTTTTAACTACAGTATTGAATGTCTTTTGTTTGTTATCCTTAACACAAAGAGTTGTAATATAAAAATGACCCGATACTCACGACTAAAATTGACAACCGAAAAGAGCGGACGCAATGGTCCAGTGGTAACACTGCCTGACTACGAAGCAAGGGGTCGTGAGTTCAGGGCATCGCTGCACCAAATAAAGTTACTAACTTTTGGATAAGAAACCCATGTATGGATGCTTTAAACCTGGCATGCTTAAGACTTTTGGAAGCTTGCACTATCTTCCCCCTAAAATTATGAAAGTCTTCTGGGTGAGTCAGCCATATGGGTTACCATTGTCGACTATAGATAAACTTACAAACAATCAAACAAACAAAGCAACCAAAAATATTTCATTTATAGATGAAGACGTTTGTTTCGCTCTTAACTATGACAGTTGATCAATTGATCTCGAGAAAACGGCCAGCTACGATTCTGTTCATTATCAATTTAGTTAATATAATCACAGAAATTGCGGTTTATATATCACAACAATACTAACTTCACTTTTATGGCGCACCAACACAGTATAGGTTATATGGCGCCAAACCAGGACTACAAATTTTGGTTCCACATTTCATTTACATCGAAATAAAAACATGAGGTATGGAATCAAAATTTGCATACCTGTTGGAATCACAGAGTTACTCCAAAACCAAGTGTTAAGACCCTATTAGTCGCCTTTTACGATCATGCAAGAGTAAGGCAGTGGTTCCAATTCTTTACATACACAGATTGTCCCAGAACCATATTCACGATCTTAATTTGACAGCAGTACTAACTTTCTCCCGGATGCGGTCACAGCTTTTTATATTAAACAATCTTAAAGTGTTTACTTTGAAATTACTGATGAAATAAATTTTGTAAACTAACTACAATTTCAATGCTGTCTCTCGACAGGAAATGGCGACCTTGTACGATGTTTCCAGTGTGGAATCGGACTTAAAGATTGGGTCAAGGACGATGATGTTTTGGCTGAACATATCAAATATTCTTCTGACTGTGACTTTCTTCGTCAGAAAATTGGTAGAACTGAAACGGAACGGTTAAAGGTTTGTAGAATAGCTTAATTGTATAGTGACAATAGTACAGGAGGCATATGGTTATCATTGTAGCTGAATATTAGGAATCAAATAAAACCCTATTTCTATATAATATTGTATTTTATAATTCAATGTGGGTTTGTCTTTATAAAAATCAACTTCTCAGCGCGAACCTGTTGTATCCGGTACTTTCTTATATGTAGTTACATTAACTTTGCACTGAGGGTGCAATCTCTGTGGAAATAATGAAAACAGGAAATAGGAAGAGAACAGTTGATAATAGGACTTGTGCTATCTATACTAAAATTGACAATAGAGTGTATTTATTTTTAATGTCATATGGAGATAACTACAGCATGTTTATTATGTGATAGCGCGACACAATCGAACGTATCACGTATTTATAAGTGGTTTTAAGTACAATGTATTGAACAACTTATCTTTAAGATTATAAGTATAAAGTCCTCAGTTGTAATTATAGTACTTCCAGTTAATTATTTGGAAGTGCTCAGATTATATTTAAAATTGAAATTCCACCAAGTGGCCAGTACTTATAGCAAAACAAGGGATGAGATAATAATAATAAGATACATATAATGTAACAACTGTTATTGTAAAATATACAAGTAGACATGTTTATATTTGTATACAGCCATTAACTTTTGTTATTTTCAGAACTCATTGTTTGTGCATGGTAAGTGTATATAACACAGCAATCTTTCAATTTTTACCACAACTGTAACATTGCTATGTAGGGCCGTTCTTCAGATCACATTTTTCACACACGTGTGAGGAATAAGAGCCCATTCTTCACATTTTTAAATATGATATATTTGTTTGTCCAAAAAAAAAAAAAAAAAATCGTTGGACAAGAGAAACACATTTTCATAGATTTTAGTGATGTGACATATTTATGGCATCGTGTTTTCGTCCTCGTCATTATGGTATTGATGGGCATTATTGTTGTGTTGTCTTCAACGTCTGTTCTGTTTGTTTGTTCGTCAGTGGGTCTGTTTCCACAACTACTACGAATGACTGGTACCAGACTTTGTAGTGCATATCGGTTTTGCAATCGGTACGGCCGCTTAATTTTTGTAAGGGTTCGGGACTTTTTACTAAGTAGTTCTGAGTAGAATATATAGAGAAGACATTATCCGAAACCTGTTCACAAAAACTAAGTATGCATTGTGGGACTACATGTACATGAAGCTCGTTCCGCATAACGCTTCTCAGGGATTTCTGCTACCAATACGATCTATTTCTGCTGCTGCTACTGCTGCTACAATCATGCTATATTGTCATTATTGTTATTATAATTATTATAACACAACAAATGTTTTTGTTTACAAGTTGGATAGCTTTATGTTAAATGAGTACACACTCTTTTTACATCCAAATGTTCAGTTTTGATCAGCTGTTACCTAGAATGATATCGCGACAAGGTGGTTACAATATTTCTTGGCTTTGATATGAAAAATATAGGTGCACGGATTTATCGAAATATAAAGTTAATTCTCACCCTTGTTATCCGGATAATACGAAATGCTGTGATAATTCCAAAATGCTACACAATGACAGATGAACACTTCAGAAAATTTCAGGTTTTTCGGTAAGGTGCTTAGGCTTGATAAGATATTTTACCCACCAGATGTTGCAAAAAGAACGAATGGTGATTTGTTTCCATGCAACCCAAACTATTTTACTTTATTTTTGTGAATACAATACACAATATGTTAAATAGTTTACAAAATCCATGTAAGTTCAGTTTGAAAATTCATAGAAAATATTTAGAATTGTTTTTTTATGCTTGTAATTCACTGTATACACCATTTTACTATCTGACACAGTTTAGAGTAAGTTGTTTACGTTTGCCGTTTTTATGTCAAAGCCATCTTTGTTTGAAAAATGGATAATAGCCGAAAATGACCATGGATAACGCCCTATATGTGTTGTCTTTGAAAGTGGATAATAGCCGTCATTGACTTCTTTCATTTACATTCCATTATACATTGACTAGTTTTGTGTTTGTAGACATGTTTTAGTGAATGAGTTTGTAACAACATGATGATATGAACCTGTTAACGATTTTTATACTGGTAACAGACACAGCAACCTAAGAAGTAGAGCATATGAAACCCATCGCAGATTAAGAGTTTTTGCCTCACATGTTCTCGGAAAGAAATTTTAACACTCTATCCATGAATGTAATTCTTACAATTACAGAGATAGTCCGAATGATGACTTTGGATAAAGACCCAATAAAGATAAAAAAAGAGATGGCCATATATTGGCGCTTGTTTCAGTGCTAGTGGGGTTATCCGATAGTCGACCTATACAGATCTCTGGCACCTTTAGAAATGACTTTTGAAGTTTGGCTGGAGGTTAGCTTCAACCTACCAAGATCTACGAGACGTATAATACGGTTCAAAATTGCCCGGATTTTTCAACACCACAAAACTTACCACAGATTTTGAACAGCAGTCAAAATACCATAGTTATTAAAAAAAAAGATCTCAAGTACAATTCATAACACCAACTTTATGTATTGAACTTACAGAAGAAGAGGGAAGGGGATATTGAACAAATATTAAGTTAGTGAACGTAGATCTTCCTATACACTGGGACCAACTCTATATTTCAGTATAGAAATGTTTGAGTCTTGTATTGCAGATGAAATTTTAGTAGGGTAAACATTCTAAGGGGGACGACTTTGTATGGAAAAGTTAACAAGTGTACTGAATTATTAAGTACAGTATCAATCTATCATCAGTTAATGGAATGTACTTCTTCTATGAATTTACAGCAGTATTCAACATAGTCCAGCAAAACTGACCTGTTAAAGTGCCATAATTATCACACACTTAAAATGCTAACAGACCCTAACGTACTTAATTTCTAAATATGGGTGTACCCCCTCCCCCTGTGAAATCTCAGCATATTTAGATTCAGGTGTTAAATTTACCTGTTCTGGCTTATTTAATATTTTACCAAAATCTAGCAGAAACTATACAGGCATGTAAGCTTTAAAACCTTCTGACAGCGGAACTGAGTTTTAAAACAGAATTTTACAAAGATATAGACATTTACCCTTTTGATAAAATGTTTCAGGAACATCTGGTACTGACCATGTGTATAAAACATTACCTTGGTCATACTACAATAAGTTACCACAATTTATGAGTATACTTCTTTATCCACAATCGGTACCTTTTGAACAGCATATGCAAAATTTATAACTAAAATATTGGCTATTATCCTCATAGCATTTCGGGCTTTATCTTCGAAATTTCTATGAACACTTGGGTCAGTATCCATCGACTACTACATATGCTTATAAATTTGTCAATGTGGGTTACTTGATCTAAAATAAAAACTTTTGAACATGTCCATATCATTGTTATATTATAGCTAAATAATACAAAGTAATATTCATTACCGAAAATCCATTAAATGAGGTTGACAACGCTTTGAATAGCCAAACTCAATCTCAAAAGCAAATGTACACATTGTTTGGGGCTCTCCATACTGAACAATATGTCCCATATGCAAATTGTTTAGTGCAAATGGTACAGCTTCTAAACCATGTTGAATAAGTTATAATACTTTAAACAATCAGAATGAGTAATTAGAAAATATTGACAAAAACAATGTCTATACCAAGATTGACATTTCCTCCAGTTTGTAGCATTTTGGAATTATCACAGCATTTCGTATTATCTGGATAAAAACTTTGTCAAGGGTGATTATGTTTACCCTTTTTATTGGATAGTTTCCATAGAAAACGAGCATAATAGCATATGATTGCGGTAAATATATTTCAGAGTTCATAACCCAGCAATATGTGAAAATGATATACAGATATAAAATTGGACATTAATAGTTAGATGTGAAGAATGCGATTCTGTCATCAAAAACCTCCAACCACTAAAAATTTCACAGGAAACGTGAAATACGTGACTGTTTTGTGTGACAAATGGGATTCCATTCTTCACACGTGAAATATGTGATCTGAGTTGAATAATGACCTACACCGCATCAGAGTCACGACCTACTTGAATCTCCCTACAGACTTGTCAGCGCTGTTTTTAAGTTTTTATTATATGACATGCAAGGAGACATTTTTAGCTTTGTGTACAAAATCATTAACAAAGTCTCAAAATATTTAAGATTTCTGGCACATTTTTATTGTATTTGACGTGTGAACACCCGTGAAAATTCTTTTCATATAGTAGTACACGTCATTATCAAATTTTAAACCAGATTTTACTCCCTGGTTTGTATATTGATTAATATATACACCATCCTCTTTGTCTAATAAACATGCTTTTAAAACATTTTTTTATTTCTGTAGAACAAGCTAGCAGTAGTAAGCAGACTTCATCAAATTCATACAAGATCCGCTCACCCAGATATCAAACCATGGGGGCTAGATTGACGTCATTTGACTCATTTCCCCGGCATATCCTCATACAACCCCGGACTCTTGCTGTAGCTGGATTATACTACACGGGCAAAGGAGATCTATGTCGATGCTTCGCGTGTGACGGAGGTCTTAAGGACTGGAGTACTGGGGATGATCCTATTCAAGAACATGCAACGTATTTCCCAAACTGTCCATATATAAACCAACTGAAAGGACAAGAGTATGTCAACCAAATGCAATCGAGAAAAACAAACAGTAGTTTCACAGTAAGTATATCATATAAGAATCTTTCAGTGAACCCAGGTGCTTATTGTAATTTCCAAGTCAAGAGTAATAGTTTATGCGGTATAAATTTCCACAAAATCAGTTCTCCGAGAACTTGGTATTCCCATCTACACCTACACAAGTGTTTATAAAATAATTTTAAAGATACTGAGAAAACTATTAGTGTTGCATAAGAAGAGTTGTTATTAAAAGTGCAATAAAAGAACGTTCGTAATGACCTTACGAGGATTGTCCTTTTAATGAATATTTATAAACCAATGCCACTGTCTTCCCTTCCTGATTACTGTGAATTACAAATATGGAATTGTTCCAATAGTTCTTTTATAATAAAATGTAACTTGTAGTCCATTGGTTTAAACCAATCAGGTAGTAAAGATAATCTTGTTATGACGTTAGTACTAGTGCGTGAGTTGTTTAACTGTGTACCTATGTTTACCCGGAAGTTTGTAATAGGCATGACTTAGACTAGCTCCTAGACTATAATATATCTTTTTACATTTTCATGACTGAATGTAGTGAACTGAGCCAGTCTATATCCTATGTCCAATATCATCTAGAGTGGTAATTTTAGCATCATTCCTCTGAGAAAATCCTTCAAAATAGACTGGCTTTTGTCTCTATGAAAAAAGGGGAAAATGTAGAAATATTGTATCATCAGTCTAGTGGCTAGTCTAGGCATGACTTAATGCATTAGAAGTTAAACTTAAAATAAACCATTCGATTAAATACATACAAACATTAATGAAATGTTAAAATGAGGAAGTTGCTTTGTTGATTAATACCCCGATTCAACGATTCAAAATTAAAAATCATATATTACAGTATAGTATAGGTTTATGTTTAAAGTCGACAAGTAGAGAACCTGACAAATAAGATATATGATTATTTATTATAACGCACAGCGCAGAAAGATAAACCATATATCAGAACATGCAGTTCTTGCTGTACCTTAACAGGCTTATACTTTAAAATAATTCCAGGGAACATCCGGGAACGAAACAACGTCGCAAGAAAAGGTCCAAGGAGGTGCATCGTCACAAGCAAGTAACCATGCAGGGATCGAGCAAGGTGCGATGTCGCAGGTATCGCAGTCTTTCGCGACACTTTCTATGGATAAACTTAGCGTCGAAAATAACGGTATGTTTTTCACTAGACTGCTACATGTCAAACTTTGTATCATGGAATTTACTGAAACTGCAGGCCTGGATCCAGGACCCACCCCAAGTTGGCTGAGGAATGACCTATACTCATCAAAGTTGCACCAAACTATTTTGGCTAAAGGAATAATATTTTCTCAAACTTCCGACCCAAAAATAACAGAGGCCACCATTTCATACCTTTTTTTTTAAATTTTCCCGGGGGTGTCCACCCTGAAGTACCCCCACCCCACCCCCTAAACCGATGATGGTGTCCCTCCTGTACCTCAAAACTTAGACAAAAATGCACTAGTTACCACCATTTCATAACTATATTTCAAAATTTTCCCAGGGGAAAACCACCCTGAATCCCCTAAAATGATGAGAGTACTCTCTCCCTACCTCGAAATTTAGACAAAAAATGCACCAGAGGCCACCATTTCATGCCTATATTTAAACATTTCCAAGGGAAACCTAACCCCGCTACAATGATGACTACACCCTCTCGGAGATCTACCTCGAAATTTAGACAGAGACAACCATTTCATACCCATATTTAAAAAAAATCAGACCCCTTGACCCCACTAACACGAGCGGAGAGCCTTCTAACATACCTACCCCCACTCGGCGCTGAGAGCCTAGCCAGTGACGCCTTCGTTCTAAACTGGTGCCCCGAAATAAAATATTTCTGGATCTGAGCCTGAGCTGTACTTGCTGATAGATACGAATACTCTTCTGACCGCAATAATAAGTGTAGATTCTTTCAGTTTGACCACTTAAAGGTGCAGGAGCCGTTATTACAGTTGGTATTTTCCGTCCAATATCTTCCTCCACGTGTGAGTTCGGCATTTTCCGCCGATTGTCACCGAAATCATTACTCTTATAAGCTACATTTACGGCCGAAAAATGCCGAAATTACAGAAGAGAATACGAAATAAACACGGAAATCGCCGAATGTCAGTACGGGTCCACTACCTTAAGATGAAACCAAATCATGTACATTTTCTTACCGGAAAAACGATTTGCTTTAAGATACCTATTTTAAAATTAGTTCATTATTTGAAAAGACTTGATTTTTGTCCTGCCATCTTGTCAGTGGTCTAAATGCTGAAATAAAATTTAAAATGTATAATCATTAAATAAAATGCATCTAACTTCGTATCAGCAGAGGTCTTACAGTCGTTTGGCAAAAAAACAAAATTTTACTAGTGAAGAGTTTGCTCATTATACAGTTGTTTGTTTATTTTCTCTCATGTCTGAATGGGGTTTATACAAATACCATTTAGATCCTTTTAAAATTACTTTATCTCCACACCCACCAAATTATGTCTTTGATATCCTTTTCCTAATTTTGTTCCCTTCCATAGATCGTCAACTTCTACCCTAGCATAAGTGATCGACACAAAAATAGGGAGAGAGTTTCTATAAAAGCTAAATGCGTCCTACTCTATCCTCTATGTTAATATATGTATTATTATAACAACCGGAATTATGATAAATAAAATATTGTTTAAACCAAGAGAAATTTGTTTTAATTTTCAGCATCTAGTGTTTTATCCTCTCAAGTGTTTCAACAGCTTGGTTATACAGAACTGGATGTTAACACTGCTAGAGCGGAACTACATAGAAAAGGTTGGTACTATCCCTATCCATCTGTTCATGAAACCAGAATTTCATAATTTTGTTTTGTAATTAAAAGATCAATTTTGAGAAACACGTATAAATTGCCGTCTAAACTGCTAATCAGCGAATGTGAATTTGAATATTGTTGCAAAACAGTTATACAATGAAAGTAATATACTTAGACTTTGTTGTGGTATTTTCGGGTCCTTTTAATTGGATCATGAAGTTATTCAACATTTACGTATAACAGAGTTCCGCTAAAGTCGGTGTGTGAAAGATGTTGCATATTTAATTACCTCTTATTAACTTATAGGATTACGAATTGGGTTGTGTTGTTTTCTATATTTACTGGTATATTGCTGATTAATTAAAACTGAAATTCAAAAAAAAAAGCTATGGATCCAATTTAAAATTGATCTTATTGTTTTGTCCATATAATTGATTTCCCTATCTGTTTACATATTTTAAATACAGTTTTCGTCAGTACGGCGTTCTTTTCATAGGTATATTCACTTATTCGTTTGATGGGAAAGTCTGGTGTACTTCACATATTGTCAGAAAACTCGAAAATAACATTCAATCGATACAATCGAATTAAGAAAATCAAATGTATATCGTTTGAAAACACAGAATGCATCCAAGTAAAATAATAATAGCAGACTCGCTTTGATCCTGTTATGTATGGGTATGTGTACTAGGACAAAGTTAAATAACGATGAAACGAACAAATAAATGAACAAAGTGTAAAACACTTCTGCGTATATTGTAGGTAACATTGACCCTACCTCTGAAGACATTGTTAATACTATACTAGATCTTCAGGAAAGAACAAGCCGTCAAACTGAAGGTGCCACTGGAAATGGTAATAAAAGTGGTATGTATGAACCAGAAAGAAATTCCGAATCATTTAATCATTTTATAACAGTGGTAATCAAATCGAAATGAAGATCTCCTTATTACTGTATAAAATTTAGAAACAAAGTGCAAACTAAAGTAGTAATTTGTTAATTCAGCTTGAACGGAATGAAATGAAATGAGTTTTATATCAGTCTTAGACTATTTAATGTCAGATTTACATACTGATATTAATGTTTCATCTTTTATTTTATTCTCTGATTCAGAATTACAGGAAATGCTGGAAGAAAACGAGAGGTTGTCGGAGATTGTACACTGTAAGCTCTGTGTAACTGGTGAACCGGATATCCTGTTTCTACCCTGCGCGCATCACAAAATTTGTCGCATATGTGCAGAAAATTTAACACATTGTCCAGTCTGTCATACACAAATAAAAGAAAAGGTCAAAACATATAGGGCATGAAACGATTGATATTGAAATAAAAATCAAGTCTATCTGATAAATAGTTGACTTACCATTTTATATATATAGTCTTCAGTTTAGATTGTTTTCAAACGAATACTATTTCTTCATTACTAGTACAAACTAGATTTATGTCCACAGGACACAGGTGCACCTTCCCTCCCCCATCTCGTCACTGTACATGGTTTCATGAATCTATGCGAAACGTTTGCAACACAAATTATTAAGAACTTTATATGTATTTTTCACTATTCGAAGGACCATTACTCTTGCCTAGCTGTGTGAAATCCCAAAGAGAACACCAGGTGCAAAACGTCACATGCTATAAACCAACCCTTTAATGTTTTATGACTCTAGGTCAAATACATTTAGGGATACAAGCCAAGGGTCAAAACGTCTCAGTTGCACAAATTCACACGTGGATCAAATGAATATTTCTACATGGTTTCATGACTCTAGGTGAAATATTCTTTAAGATATATGCAACACAAACTTTTAAACACTTTGTGTATTTTTCACTGAGTCAAGGATCATTACTTCAGACTGGTTTAGTGAAATCCAAAACAGGACACCAGGTGTGCAACTAGACATGCTATATAACAGTCCCCAAATGTTTTATGACTCTAAGTCAAATACCTGAAGGGGTCCTTCTACGTATACAAACTTGTTAAGATACTTGCGAAACTAACTTGTATCCAATTTATCAATATCTTTTCGAAATTCAAGGGCTATAACTCTGGTCTATAACACAGTCTGAAACTCGCCAACTAACAAAAGAAAAGAGTTAAATTCAGATTAATTATTAATACCAACCCAGTAATAATAGAATAGGGCTGTTATCTGCATCTCATAAAACAACGAAGCAGTGTTTAATGCGTGGCACCACTTTCATCCTACACACTGTTTAGTTGCAAATAGCTCATACAGTAATTAAGATAATAGAACATTATATCCAGTATATTGTGTTGTTGTCAGGTCATATAGAGAATAATGTACAGTTGTCCATCTTGGGCGTAAAACCAGGAATAGAAACCTTTGAAGAACAACAGATCTTCCGCAAGCTATCACATGAAATATTTCAACATTCCGAATGAGGTTTGATTCCACAACTAATTGTTTTATAAGGCAAAAAGAAATTACACATAAAAACAAAACAAGTAAAGATGTGTGCAAAAACACCACATGGTATTAATATGTCAGTGACATTATAGTGCTAGAAAAAGTGAAGACTAACAACTTTGTTGCTGCAATTTTCATTGTACGTTATTAGTCTGGTCCACAATTAGCATTTAATCACAAATACCCTAGTATTAATATAAGTATTATTAATATATATACGGTTTTTATCATAAACAATGCCACGACATTTGATTTCCACTAAAGCCTTATCAAACAGCTAACTAGTAGTCACAATTACCAAAACAACGGTCCTTTCCTAAGTCTTAATGTGGCATCATACAAGTTTGATGCATTTTGTATGGGTCGAAAGGGAATCTGGTAGTTGCAGGTAATAGAAAGGGTGAATGCTGCTGTATCAAAATATGAACAAATTGCCCAAAGACCTTTTCGTTTAATTTGGTAAAAACATTTAACATGTTATTTTACTCGTTATATGTATAATGTAGTTAACCCTGGTACATTTGTGTATGGGTTTTTACGAAATATATTTCGTTTTTTACGAAATAAGATTCCGTTTTTTACGGAATACATTTCGTTTTTACGAAATAACATTTCGAAAAATCGAATTTTTATTTCGTAAAAACGAAATAAAAAAGTTTCACATGTCACTTTACGGGCACCGTAACATATAAACATTTGAAAAACATTTTTTTATCGTTGCATATCTTTGTTTATTCAGTATCACTCAGAGATCTATCCCTGCTTATCAGACACCAAAAAAGATTAAGATAACAAAACTATCATGTTCTTGAACTTAATTCTAAAACTCTTATGAAAATTAGTTTCGGGTTATAAACTTAATATTTTCGTTTCACATATGACATGCATTTTGTCATTAATTCTTATAAAATAAATGAACTTTAAAATATTCGTTTACACAGACGGGTTTTTGAGCCACAAGTACATAAAAGTCTGTTATACATTTCTTTTTCTTTCTTTTTTTTAAAAGAAACTATCATAACAAATATCCATGTTCTCGAGACATTTTGAAGGATTCTTTTGAATGAAAATAACGTCAAAGAAAGAAAATAGGCCATGCAAAATTGATTACTAGTTCGTCGGGAATTCTTTGACAATTTTATTTTACTTTTTCTTAATTTTGACAATTTGAGAGGTGGGTACAATTTTAAAAAGTCTTGTTTTAACAAATAATAAAATAGGGTTGAGTTAAATAAGAGTATGATATTTTTATCGTAACTAATTTTGGTACTGTGTGATAATATTGTTCAACGATTTGTAGCTGTTTTTGTAATCTCCACAGTTACTACTGTAATAGCTCTGTTAAAATTACGATGAATATCACTAAGAATAAAAAGCTCTCACAGACCAAACATAATGATGACATTGTGACAAGTAATGGTATTTTTGCAACACGTAATAGGGATTCCAACACTTGATGCATCTACTCACTTCAAATTAAACCACTTTACCTCAATTGTTATGCCAATTATTATGTCGTTTAATTGAGATTAAATTTATGTTTCCAGATTGTCAGGAAAATAAATCAAACAATTGTAGATATGCGGAAATTACAATTGATTACAATGTTATGTACGATATGTAAGTGAAAAAGTAAACAGGACTTTGATGACTTGAAAGGATGGACAGGGTAATTTGGAGATTTTTGTAAGTACAGCCAGAACTGGTACCATGTGTCATTTATGATTGCTCACTCAATGTTAATGGTTGGTATTCCTCGGCTCGAAATAAAACCGATACAAAATATCATCGTTAAATAAACTACTTAGATGATGGTACTATAACTTTGATGCTTGTTCAATGAAATCAACAATGGTTTGGACACTCATTATTTAAATTGCTGGAAAATCCTTTTACGTACTTCAATTGTATAAGTTCGTTTACTTCATTTGTTCTTCAATACAAATCAGTGAAAATATTTTATAAGAATAGGTTTCAAATTCCTGTCTATACAATGTATGTGTCATCTGACGAAGTAATAACATTGTCATACAATATAATTAGAGATCTTTGTTGTTAACTGTTATACGCTGTTATTTACTTAGTTTAAAAATGTTGTTTTATTTTTATATATTTTTAATCTTTTATCATTAAACCTAATAAATCGATTTACGTTGTCCATTTCATGTTGTTTTTTTTTATGGTTACATAACAGTACACAACTATGCATTCAGGCCCCGTGTTCATAAAACGTTTTCAGTCTCAGCTGAGTTTGATAATGAAACTTTATTTGTCATTTATATCTAAATGGCATGACTTAAACTTAATTTCATGTCAATAAGAGTTTTCGAGTGACTATTCAGTAATGAACAGTCTCAGTTGGAATTTAACCTTGAAGATTAAAGAAAAATTGATATTAAAATTTCAAATGAAACAGCTAAGACCGAAAAATGTTTTGTGAACACTTGGCTAGGTCACGAACTTGGGCCTGCATAGCAGAGTAGTTAAAACTTTGAAACACTTGTACCTGTCCGAAGTTTAAATGAAAGCTATCCAGCTTGCATGGTGTTCGCATGCGCCTGAAATAATGACGTGCTCGGAAGTCTTTCTCGTAGCCATATGACTTGAATTGTTTTGATATAACTAGATAATCCAACTACGCATAAAATATTTTTGAAAATCATTGTACATCTTAATCATTGTCGTACATGCATAATAAGCGGCAAAATGGGTTTTAAAAACTAAAGTATTTCCTATTTAATATAAAGACAATTGTTATAAACTGACTTGTTTCAAGTCGTACATGAAATGTATCTTTACCTAATAAGTTTGAAAATATTTAGTTTACTTTATATAGTCAAGTCAATACTTTTATTCAGAGTCACAGTTTACATAGTGTAAATACATGTGAACAAATACATACACATAATTTATAAAGTTCATACGGGAGTGGTAATTTCTGAAGGGGAAGTGATCAAATCAAGAAGACACTTTAAATAGAAAAAATGATACTATACGATGAAGAATATCAATAACATAATGTCAGATTTAAATAGCGGGTAGAAATAAAAAGCAAAAGCAAAAATAGAAGTTGAAAAATAAAACTACAGTAAACAAACATTGCTTTCAAATGATATGGCACGTTATTTTTGTTTATAAAACGGTCTCTTAACGCGACTTTCGAACCATCGATAAGTAAACAAACTGTACATTTCTAATCAGTACTGACAATACGTGTCCAATGTAAAAAGTAAGTGATTTTGAGGGTGGCCTACTGGATTATCAAACTAAATTTTTGCCATGCCATCGATTTCATTTTAACATGTTTCATATTCAGTACCAAACAGTTACACCCGTCCCTATAAAAACCGTAACAACCATAATTATTATATGAGCCGTGCCATGGGAAAACCAACATAGTGGGCTTTGCGACCAGCATGGATCCAGACCAGCCTGCGCATCCGCGCAGTCTGGTCAGGCTCCATGCTGTTCACTTTTAAAGCCTATTGGGATTGGAGAAACTGTTAGCGAACAGCATTGATCCTGACCAGACTGCGCGGATGCGCAGGCTGGTCTGGATCCATGCTGGTCGCAAAGCCCACTATGTTGGTTTTCCCATGGCACGGCTCATTATTATAATCACATCACAATTAGAACACGTCCTTTTAACAACAAGATGTTTTGCAATGAGGGTTACAAACGGCATGGTATTTCCATTTTAATTATTTGCATATAGATACAGTTGGAATTTCAATGGATCGACCGTTTTACTTCGATATAACCGAAATTTGATTTGAAATGATATTTTATGCACGCTGTTTTCGGAACAGAACTTAAAAATATCTTCGAGATAGCCAAGATTTTGATATAAACGATTTCGAGATACCGAGTTGCAACTGTACTTTTTATCCGCATATTACATCCATTTCAAATGCTTTATCATTGTGAATTACCACAGCAGGTATTTTTAAATTATGATGAATGTGAATGGGATCGGTACTTGCAGTACTTGATGAAAACTCCATGTCAAGTATTTTTACACGTAATGGGGTTTCCAATATGCGGTGCACTTTTAAGATTTACCGGATATGGAAGCTAAAAAATCAAATAACTTTATCATTAAAACAAGGAAATTCAATTTATCATCTTTAAGAGTGAATGTATTTATGAAACTTCTTCTCAGAATACTAAGCGATTGAATTGTGCTACTTAAATTTCTCCACAAAGTAGAAACTGCAATAAGAAGATCATGTTTTGTTTTGGTTACGGTATTATCAAGAGACTATTGTTTGATACAAGTTTATTCATGTAAATTCCAGAAGGTCATAGTCCTAAAAGGACATGGTGATACATAATATGGCGGAATATGACAATAACAATGGCTGACAATGGCTGTAGACAATGATTTATGTCAGTGGTATAAGATACTAAATACACTTGTAACCCTATTTGTTATCGGATAGATAAGTGCTTATTGTTATAGCAGTTCAGTACAATTCCACTTTATGATAAATGCCGCATACATCGGTCAGCAGCTACAGCTGATCTTGTTTTGAGCCGTACGTAGCAAGATAAGACTCAGTAAAATAACACATATGGTCAAACAGTTAAATAATGTAAGCAATGAGTACAATCTTATATTTGCGAATCATACAGCTAATTTGTAATATCCATACGTTTTGGTCTTGTCGAAATCGAAATACAAGAAACTATGGATATTCAGATGCAATATCTTACACGTGAAACTGGTTTATTCTTTTATTTCCTCCTTTCTTGAATAACAGTACTCAAAACACTTAGTAATTACAGATAATAACTTCCCCGCATGTATGAATCAGGAGTGGAGGACGAATGATTTCAGACACAATGTCTTTTATAAAATCATCACGGAGAACATACGCAGCCGTAGAGCTGAGCATTCTTAATGAATCCAAATAATGATAATAAAAATGTAACCAAAAATGAAACTTTACAAACTCACAGTTATATAAAATACAGTATTATTTTTCTCCACAATCTAAATTTGAGACAATTCATCACTTACTGACAGCTATTTGCCAGTCTATTTCAGGTCGATTAACAAGCAAGTCCTGCAACATTAATCACTCTAAACACCTCGTTCCTAAAGTATTCCATCGCCTCAAAGGTATGAGAGAAGGCAAGCTAGTTTCCTTTTGAATGCTGAGCGCTAACATTAAAGAAAATATTTTGAAGAAACAATCGAGGAACAGAAAAGCTCTGGTAAAAACTCAAAACCAATACATGCGAAATAAAGCAAGGTATTGGTTCCATTTTAGCTGACAAGTGTAAATTCTAAAAGGAATTAAGTTCGGAAGATATTTACGAAACGTCTGCTGAAACTCTGTTTAAATATAGATACAATAAATTTATACGAAGATCCTTCGGAAGCATAGAATGCAAACAAGCAAAATAATGGCAGACTCGGTTTGAATGAGTCTGTTCATGAGAGGTAATGGAAGGAGCAACAACCCCCGCGCTCCGTAGCTCTGGCTTAAGTGGAACTCTTATTACCCCGTGATCCCAAAGAACCAGGAAATATAACAACACTGAAACTTGATAATGAAATTTTAGAAAGAAACATAACTGTAGACGAACTTGCTATTGAAAAATTATTAAAGACATTCAAACTGTCAAAATCTCCAGGAGAAGATGGTATTATTGCTGCATGGTATTTGAAAGATTTTTATATTATAAAATCAGATTTCTCAGAGATTGTGAAGGAAATGGTAGGAGGAAATGGTAGAAAATAATTCCTTATTAAGTTCTATGAATAAAGGCATTTAAACACTCTTACATAAAAACGGAGTAAAATGGTGACCAATTACACTTCTTAATATAGAATGCAAACATATCGAAATGCCTGGCTGAGCGATTAAAACCAGTTTTACCATCACATAATCCGATCAAAATGGTTATGAGAGAGGGAGATTTACAAGTGAAGCAAATCATTACACTCAAATATAAAAATTATATAGATGGGATAAATGAAGTGGTGATCAATTTTCTCGACCAGAAAAAAGCATTTGACCGCGAGGAGTTGGAATGGTTTGACAAATGCTTAGACAAATACACGATGGCTGAAGTTTTCCAGATTTACATATATTCCATAACAGGATAAAATCTCAAAACAACATATTGAATAATCCGTTAAGATCTCCAAAACTGGAAAACTTTTGGCAAATATAAGATGAGAGTTTCTTTCTCACAAACATATTTTATATGTATATGGTCACACTCTTTGAATGGTTACGGTCTCAAGGTAAAAACGTCAAATTCATATTCAAAAGCGTATCCATTCAAGACAGAAAGTCTCTAAAAAATGAGCCTTATTTTAGAATTTTGAAATAAAAGTTAAAGTAAGGCCACTGTTGTTTGAGTCATTTAAGTTATGTTATAGTGGATATATGGGACCCTGTAGAAAAAACTTTCATCAAGGTATATATTTTTTTTGTTCAAAATCTACACTACAAAAAGGACTGGATTTCCGAATGGTAAATTTTAACAAAATGCATACCACGACCGGAAGTGATGAAATTATGAGAAAATATCTAATCTTCCAGTTAATCTTGCCGCTTTGAGAGCTTCAAATTTTCAAGAAAGATAAGAAATCCATAAATAACAGACTTGATATAGAAAGATGTCTTACAAATATCATAAATTTATAAGAAAAATAATTTCAGTAAAATGAAAATGGGAAGCTTTTGCGTGGAAAAATATTGGCGACTATTTACAAATCCTATGATTCTTCTAAAGCGAAACAATGTTATTGGTCGTTTCTCCATACAACTACTTTTACTGTAGACAAGTTATATTAAACGGGAATGTCCAACGATCGTTGTATCACTTGTAGTGAGAAAAGATAGAGCCTAATGCATGTAAACATTTTCAATTAATATGGGCAAAAATATTTCTAATGATAAGCAATACCACCGAACAATCATTTAAAAGGAAAATCAAAACATTTGGGCTATATAATTGTCAGATTATATGCATAAACACTTGAATATTATTAAATGTTACGATTATATGCATAAACACTTGAATACTATTAAACTAGAAGCTACGTAGCATATCTGAACAAGAAATATCTTTAAAAATGATGGTCGGCGAATTGTAATAAGGAAAGAAGTTTATGAATTTTTCATCTAACATTCATCTTTCATCTAACATTTTTCAAATTGCAAAACTAAACACCGCACTTTAACAATTTAAATGGTTCTATTTTAATTTTTCGCAAAGGTTTCGTAGGGTTGCAATTTTGTTTCGTTTATCCTTAGACGAATAATGACAGCAGTAGTTTGATGAAGATTCATGAAGCGAGGTCATTAAACGTGTTTATATTTTTAGCTAAATTGGTCCCTATCCCCATTTGTAACAAAATAGCAGGAGACCTTACGATATTGTTACACATCGAGTTTGATAAAAATCCATTACATTTTAGTGGTTAATGCGAAGAAAGGCATATCTACTTTTAGCTATAGTGGTCCCAAGTTCCTATATAAATAAATTTGGAAGAGGACCTTATAATGATGCTCCAGACCAAGTATGACAAAGATCCACCAAGCTGTTCATGAGACGCTGTATAAAGGCATTTCTAGTTTTAGCTCTAGCAGCCCCTAAAAGGGGTCAAATGTCCCAGCTGAACAAAGTTGGCTGCGGGCCTAATAAAGATGCTACAAATCAAGTTTGATTAGAATACATGAGAAAAAAATCATTTAAAGGATTTATTTATTTATTATTTTTATTTATTTCTAAAATAGGCCAACTGATCCCGCTTTAACAAATGCATATTCGCTATTCATGAATCTTTGGACAATGACGTCACACCTATAAAAAGGTGAAGGTCAAGCAAAACATACAATTGTAATTATTTCAATATTTTTGTTTCATAAGGAAAGTTTGACCGTAGTCATATCACATAGATAAACTGTACGCAGCGTACCTTCGTTTCAGTGTAATGAGATTCAGTCATTATATAGCATATATATAATAAAACAGATTTCAACTGAGTTCAATATTTGCATACCATACTAAAGAAAAATATTCATATATAATAAATCAGTTAAATAATTTATAACAAATATACAAAGCAAACAAGTACTCATTTTAATATGCAATCTGAATAAGTCACAAAAGCAAGAAACCTTTTCATATACAGACGACAATTTAAAATCTTTTAAAAAGCACTTCTCTACATAAAAGACTCTTATCACACCCTTATTCATGTGATACGCAGACAGTATTCAGCTCTTTCTTTAATTTGACATATGTTGGTATTTGAACAGGTTTTTATTATCATATTTATTAAACTTACTTATCATTTTGAGATATATCAATATTCTTGCTAAATATACTGAGCCAAGGTTAGCTTTAAAACTGTGAACAGCGTCGTTTAGGATAAACGCTTTGTCTACATTTCACTCAGCGTAGCACAATCAACAGAGTGAAAGAAATTGACACTCTCGTCCAATCAGGCAGAGTGTTGCATAAATCTTCCATTTTGATAAATTATCTATAATGCGTTATCAAGTAGTTTGATTTGCAAACTGAAGTCACGTGGCATAGGAAACGAAAACGAATTTAGACGGCGTCCGAAAAAGAAATGCCATAAAGCATGAAAAGATACCTGAACATACATATGCATGTCTGTTTATTAGCCAATTTTTATGGAACACTGACAGTTCTGTTCTTTCTGTGTTAAAGAAATACCTTGATGTGTGCTTATCATGACAGCTTAACTACCATATCTTCGTCTATTTTTTGCTAGAAACTATCATTATATGCCCCATTTCAGTCATGATACTTATATTTCTAACTTTATACCAAGATATATCTTTTTTTAATTTTCTGTAATAATATTATAAGTATAAAGTCACGGCCTTATCCAATATAATCAGCATTTGTTATTTATTGCCAATAGTCAAGAGCGACTCTTAATTACATATGGTTTAAGTCTAGGTAACTTCTCATCATGGTTAAAACAAGATGCCTTAAAGGGTGAGGGGGTCTATCTCTTACTATATTCGTGTCCTACTGATAAAATAAATAACAGTGTTAGTAAATATTCACTCTTTTTCTTGCTCTTGACAATAGATAGTATTGTTATTGTTTGATAGTATCGTTGCTTTAACACTAGAATTCGATTGGGTCACATGACTCTAGTTTTCCGGAGGAAGTTTCGAATCTCCAACGTCTTAACAGTGACGCCACGTACAGGAAGAAACGCGAGAAGACGAACTGTCTGCCAACACATTTCCGTCTCCCGTAACTGAACGGAGGCCAGCTGAAATGTAATACGGCGTGTTATTTCATATTTGTAAAGAATGATAGGGCCAGTGTTTTCAAACCCGACACAGAATGTTCTTGGTTCAATAAAAAAAAAAAACAATATGATAGCTTTTTCAGTTTTACAAAATGTTTTAAGAAACTGAAAAATTGAGGACCATACACATTTTTGACAGATTTCTAAAAGGGAACACACAGCTACAATTATAACATAAAGCGCCTGCCTAAATATCTCATTAGTTTAAGCATATTTCTGGAAAGTTAGATTCCGGCCGAGGCAAATGACCTCTTTCATGATTTGACAGATAACATCATTAGTATACTGTTCATCTGTATTGTCGCGGTACTTGATATTCGGCATAACGACATTAAACAAGAAACAACACAATAGTGCATTTCTTGTCTTTACCACAATATTTCATGTTATATACATCAACAACTGTGTGAAAGTGAATAAGATATCATTCAAGAAACATCCATGTGTACTTCGAACAACAATAGTCAGCCATAGTCATCATGCGACGTCACATCACTAATGTCGCGGTAAACACCACGTAGGTGGCGCAACTCAAATACCGCGAAAATAGTGATGACGCGAGATTAGTGATGTCGAGTACATTTCCAGAATCATTGACCAAAACCATTGTTACAGGATTGTTGTCTTTAGCTGGTAGTGGTACAGCTAGATGCTTGTTAAATTTGGTCACGTGACCACTACACTGCTGAATATCAGCCTTGAACACATAAGAAAAATAAAACATGTTCTAGAGCAAAATACGCATAGAAAGCATAGAAAGCTAGGAGTATCAAATCTATAAGAAGACCTATCGGAAGGTCACAGTGCAAAGCATGATGAGAGGAAAAGGGATGTGTTACACCCTAATATTTCCAAGCAAGGGCTTATGCTTTTTCAATGCTATACATCATTCAAAGCACTGGTATTACTATGCGTCTATATGATACTGATTTATAGGTTTCGGTGGTACTTTTTTCTGTAGACATGATCTCTTGGCACAAGGTTCCATTGATCGTCAAGCCATCTTTCTGGTCTGAAGTTCCAGGGATCGCCCCCTATCTTTTCAGAATGGTATTATATACAACACATTTCCATATATCTAAAAATATTTTTGGTCGGATTTAACGTCGCACCGACACATGATAGATTATATGGAGACTTTCCAGCTTTAATGGTGGAGGAAGACCCCAGGTGCCCTTCCGTGCTTTATTTTATTACGAGCGGGCACCTGGGTAGAACCACCGACCTCCCGTAAGCCAGCTGAATGGATGGCTTCTCACATGAAGAATTCAACGCCCCGAGTGAGGCTCGAACACACATCGATGAGGGACGAGTGATTCGAAGTCAGCGACCTTAACCACTCGGCCACGCAGGCCTCACCCCCCCCCCCTCCACACACACACAAAAGAAATATGATGCTATACTTCTATACTTGATGATGCTATACTTGACACTATTACACTATTAAAGATGCCGTATGTTCATTACATATATTTAATAGTTGTTTTTCTATAGGATTTACGCAGAACATACTAAATAAAGAATGCTTTTGTTAATGAGGTATTACCAACTGCAAATTAAGATATCAATTTCGTCCCTTAGACTCTGGAGCTGAAAATTTATAATAGAATGTGAATCACCAACGATTACCCCTGTTTTCAGACGTGACTGACTATGACGTAATATCATATGAAATGAAAGTGGTAATTAGAATCTACGTAATAAGTTAAGCTAGCCTATAATTTACTGGATATTTTGTGTTAATGCTTAGTATTCTATATTTATATTTGCCATAGATCTAGATATGAAAACAGTTGTCTTTGAAGACCAAGAAAGATTTTTTGAAGGATTCTATATATTTTGCAAACAAATAATAAGTGCGTGAAGTTAGCAGCCTAGCAGCCTAACGACCTAGCAACGGGAAGTTAGAAGCCTAAACTAGCGGCTTAGCAGAGTGCAGCTAGCAGCCTAGCAACCTTGCAGTTAACAGTATAGCAGATGTCTGCATATTTTCTTTGTGAAATTATTGTAGCCTTGTATGTTTACATTATCACAAATGGATAAACACGGCTCAAACCTTAGTAGAAAACAATATTTTTTATAAATTTCATAGACAATAGAAATCTAAATTTGAAAAACACACGTATAAGTCACTGAATAATTTTATGAAATGTATACTTGAAGTTACTAGTTTAGTTGATCTGGCATGCACGAAGATGGGGTAAAAATTTGGATATTTCCCATATACGACAGCGTGTTTGACAAAGAGCGTTGTAGCTCGGAAACCATCTCAAAATCTCCGACATTACAGTGCAACCTCTGTAGAGCACCCTTTGGGAGATTTTTTAGTACATTTCAGCTTAGGGAAATTTTGATGATATTGTTATAGAGAGGTTTTTGCTTAGAGGGCCGCTCTGGAGAGGTTGTACTGTATATCCTTCCATTCTCTTAATCAACACATTTTTTATTTCATCCAAAATCTTCTCGAGAATAGAAAAGCATTCGGCACCATAAAACTTCATTGCATTTGCGAAGCCCTCTCTGTAGTTATTATGCTCTGTCCTTACAGAACACAGTACTTTGAGAGCCATGCAGAAGCATTTCGCCGTAGAAAGTTTCCACTCTGTCGTTAAGATACTTTTTTATCAATCTTTCGCTGCGGCCACTTTGATAGAATATTACGAGTTCAGTCCAATGATAGTATAATGCATTAACTCAACCCGAAATATTTCGCCATATTTATGTGCATACTCGGAGAACTTTCCGTGAATATTTTCCATGGTCACTTCTACGCCACAACCAAGCAGAGGAAGCCCTTTTAGATCAGGAATGGACGTTTCCTTTCGTCCATCCTTTTTCAGAAACCAGTAAACAGCCAACTCTATAAAAGTTCCGAGAAGAATAAAACCAATCATTTTGCAATACGTAAAACCGTCGTGAAATAGCATATGTCAATCCACGTAGGTTATCAAACAAATGTCATATTCAAGATAAAAATGTTAAAGCTTACTTAATCATGTATGAAAGAAATTGCAGTTTCTTCGTATATATATTATAGCCCTTAATGCACACTGTCTCGATAGAATTCAATGTATCTACGAAATCCAGTTAACTTTAAAACATCTTGAAAAGTCTGTTATCAGAAAAAACATGCTGTAGCAGAATGCAAATATACAAGCTCTAACTGGGACTCACACCTAAGGCTGACACTCTACCACTTCCCTATAACAGCAGTAGCTACAGTTAGGCAGTTTAAGTGCACCGATTATATTACGTGCATGTACTGTAACAATTTTGTGAAAATTATATCATTATCAGGGAACTCCGGATTATCGGCGTAATCGCTTTGTTACCTAACGGCAGTTTTCGTGTAAAGAAAAAATATAATCTAATGCTGCCAACGTTTTAATCGGGCAGTACCAGTGAAGTGAAATTTACACTGAATCTTATATATTTGCCCTTTTAGCAGCCGGCGAACGTCAAAGACTGTGAGTTTTGTCAAAATATAACCAAATTAACAGTTTTGAGAGGATTTTAATTGAAAGGAAATTATAGTTACAAACTAAATACCTTTCTGCAACACATTAAGTCATTAGCATTCACTGCCAGTCAGTATTGTGATTAAGATCACCTATCATTCATTCATTCCAATGATCCATAGACAGAGTCCGTTGTTTACATTTTTAATCGTAAGCGGTTCACTTGTAAAAACCACTTTGAAAAATCGAAGTACGCGAAGAGCTATGGTACGGTCTCTATAATGTTAAATGTTGTTTTGATTAATTAAGTTGATTGTGTTTCAAAGTATACCGCACACACACACACACACACACACACACACACACACACACAAAACAACTCTGAAGAGTCGTCTGTACCTGGAAATTAGAAATTGGTATCGCTGAACTTCTATTACTTCTCACAAAATTTCATGTGGCGAATGAGGTCCCGTTTTCCGCATAATTCAAGTCTTTATCAGATAAAGTACTGAACTGAACTTAATGTTTAAATGCTTATTTATGATATTATCCGGTCATAAATATTTACATGTAAAAATGTCAGCCGGAATAGCTCAGTTGGGAGATCTAAAAGTCCCTGGTTCGATCCCGGGTTCCGGCGCGAACGGAACGTTCGGCGGCTGGCCTTTTTTGGTGCAATATTTTTAACCTGTTTAAATAAAAGTGATAAACTTATTATTAAACTTTGTGCTTAACATACCGTATAAATTGCCATTCATTTTGCTGGAATTCTATCTTCAAGTATACATAATATTGGATGTAGTTGAAAAAGCTTGTTTTAAAATAGTTACAGATACTAATCGCTGATTTCACTTGTAGTATACAGGAAATTTGAAATAGGTAATAACACACCTTTGAAATATTTACACTTATTTTCTTTCACAGAAATGCTGGCGATGACTACAAAGAAAAACGAAGAAGGGAACATGTAAAAAAGGTACTGACCTTGTTAGCCGCTGTAGGACACATTTACCTTAGCCGTCATATAATCTAATGTTAAATGTTGCTTTAATAAATAAAGTTGATTGTGTTTCAACACAAAAACAAAAATACAACTCTGAAGAGTCGTCTGTACCCTGGAAATAAGAAACTGATATCGCTGAACTTCTAGTACTTCTCACAAATTTTCATGTGACGAATGAGGTCCCGTTTTCCGCATAATTCAAGTTTTTATCAGATAAAGTACTGGACTGAACTTAAGTTGTTAAACGCTTATTTATGATATTATCCGGTCATAAATATTTACATGTCAAAAATGTCAGCCGGAATAGCTCAGTTGGGAGAGCGTTAGACTGAAGATCTAAAGGTCCCTGGTTCGATCCCGGGTTCCGGCGCGAACGGAACGTTCGGCGGCTGGCCTTTTTTGTGCAATATTTTTAACCTGTTTAAATAAAAGTGATAAACTTATTATTAAACTTTGTGCTAAACATACCGTATAAATTGCCATTCATTTTGCTGGAATTCTATCTTCAAGTATACATAATATTGGATGTAGTTGAAAAAGCTTGTTTTAAAATAGTTACAGATACTAATCGCCGATTTCACTTGTAGTATACAGGAAATTTGAAATAGGTAATAACACACCTTTGAAATATTTACACTTATTTTCTTTCATAGAAATGCTGGCGATGACTACAAAGTTAAACGAAGAAGGAAGCACGCAAAATGTTGTGACCCTGTTAACCGCTGTGACGCACATTTACCCTAGGCGTTATATAATTTAATGTGAAATGTTGCTTTGTTTAATTAAATTGATTGTGTATCAAAGTATACTGGATAGAAAGTAAGTAAGTTTATTTCAATTCCAATAGGCTAGAAGCCCATGAGGACATAAACATGCACAGTATATGACGAATAGTGAAATCAGCATGTACATATATAAAACATTTGTGTATATGTGTCTACATTTTTACATTTGGAGAAGGTTACATACTAATAATAGATTAGCATAACATATATATTCATACATAGTATCTACTTATAATGAACTGAAAAATATTCCAGTCTTATAGATTAAGATATATTCCGGTCTTGAGTTGATCCTAAACGAAACGAAACAAAAGGAACAACAGACTGGATAATCATAAATCCGTTTCAAGAAATAACTACTGTGAAATATACATACATATTTAAATTACAACAGTATTTGTTTAGGCTGGAATATTTTTACGGGAAAATGAAATATTGTTACTGATACATATTTGCATTTCTTAAAGTAAAAGCATGGTATACATATGCTCCCAATTTTTTCACGACTGACTGATTTTCATTATTTAACAAATCTATAAATTTATACATAAAATAAACTGTCAGCCGGAATAGCTCAGTTTGGAGAGCTCAGTTTAGAGAGCGTTAGCCTGAAGATCTAAATGTTCCTGGTTCGATCCCGGGTTCCGGCGCGAACGGAACGTTCGGCGGCTGGCCTTTTTCTGCAACATTTTTACCTGTTGAAGTAAAGTAACAAACTTACTATTACATATTTTGCTAAACACCGTATATACTGCTGAAGTAATCTGACAAACTTATTATTCAATTTTGTGCTAAACATACGATGTATATTGCCATTTGTTTTTCAATTATACATGGAATTTGAAGTAGCTGAATAAAAAAAACTTGTTAAACATACTGACAACTGTTACCTTTTCTGTTACAGCTTGCGATATAATATGAGAAAATGCATCAATTTCGATAGCCGATCACTGATACCTCTTTTTAAAATAATTAAGAATAGCTAATTGCCAATTTCACGTATAGTATACAGGGAATTTGAAACCTTTGAAATGTTTATTCTTATTTTCTCTGACAGAAATTCTGGCGATAACTACAATGTAAAAGGAGGAAGGAAGCACGTAAAAAAGTTGTGACCCTGTTAGAATTACCTTAGACGCCATATAATTTAAAGTTAAAGTTGCTGTGATTACTTTAGCGGATTATATTTTAAAGTATACTGATCAACATGCCAACTCTGGAGTCATCTGTAGTATGAACTTTAGAAACTGAAATCACTTAACTTCTATACCTTCTCAAACAATTTAAATCGAAAGGTCCCCTTTGCAATGAGGTCCTGCTTTTCCCATAATTCTAGTCTTTATTCACATTCGAACATATAAGGAATACACGATTTCAGGAGGACTAAACTCTGTACAAAAGTTGTTTTTCTTTTTTTATTTGAAATCAGGCAGTGAAATTTAAATCCGACTTTTTTGAGAGCTGACAAATATTTTTTTCATATTCTTTTCATAGCAGCAATACAATATATTACAAAGCTTCAAATATTAAAATTGCTAAAACATAAAACACTTTCCCAGTTTACGATGGCATGTTATTTAATCCAGTTTTTATTACGCGTCAAATACACAATTACCGTATAACTGTGCCTAAGGTTTCTTTTCTGTAAGACGGTTTAAAAAAAAAAACAATTTAAAATTATAAGAATATGAATTGAGATATGCGGTATCAATTAGACCCGTCGTTATCCTTTTAAAGTTAAAAGTAATCTTTTAAGTTCAAAACTAATTGAAGCGATGTTTAAATGTAAAGCTATACTTAAACTTCATTTAAGGTAAATTTATAGTCAAGATAGTATCAGATGTTCTTAAGTGGTTAAACGCGTGTTTATATGATATTATCGGGTCACAAATATTTACATGTCGAACTTGTCAGCCGGAATAGCTCAGTTGGGAGAGCGTTAGACTGAAGATCTAAAGGTCCCTGGTTCGATCCCGGGTTCCGGCGCGAACGGAACGTTCGGCGGCTGGCCTATTTTGTGCAATATTTTAACCTGTTGAAGTAAAGTGATAAAGTTATTATTAAACATACCGTATATATTCCATTCATTTCGCTAGGTTTTATCTTCAAGTATGCATGAAATTGGAAGAAACTGAATAACAATACTTGTTTTATATAATAACATATTGACAACTGCTTTCTGTTCTGTTATAGCTTGTGTTAATATGAACTGACATTATATAGAAAACGAATCAAATGTAATAGCCGATCAATAATACCTTTTTTTAAATAGTTAAAGATTGCTAACCGGCAATATCACTTGTAGTATATACGAAATTTGAAATAGGTAATAATCCACCTTTGAAATGTTTACACTTATTTTCTTGCATAGAAATGCTGGCGATAAGTAGGGACTAGGGACCCCATTGGAAATAAGTGATTAAGTTTACTTTAATGGGCCATCCCAGGTTATAAGATCAAATTTGCATATATGATTAGTTATAAATATCATATTCTTAGAATAACTGTCTTTTATAATAAATACGTATATGTTTATGTGATATATGATTTTTTAAATATGATATTATATTCTTATGATCTTTTGACCTGAATAAAATTAAATTGAAAAGTACAAAGTAAACGAGGGAGGAAGAGTGTTAAGGACTATGCTATTTCGAAATTATGAATTAGGTGGGTGGGGTACATGATATTATTTCTGAGGAATTTCGAAGTTACTGTAAAACAAACGTTATTCCAATGTGACAATACATTAAAACCATGAAGTGCTGGTCTCTTACTTTAATTAAAAGACTAAAGTGGGAAAAGTTATCAGTATGGTTATGTCACAATTTTCGGTGCAAGTATTCTATGTAATCATGCATAACTGCGAAAAACTATAACATACATAATAAAGCTGAACTATCCGTGTAAATGAGCTGAGAGCTATTTTTCTATTTCCGTTTATTACTTTTCTAAAAAACACATTACAATTTACCAGGTGATGGCAAAATTTGTCATTTTTGTGCACATGCCTTTACACATTAAAGAAGTCCGAACTATAGGTATGGTGTGCGAGAAGGGCCTGAGCGCTTACGTAGTGCTCATTTACACGGATTGTACTGCTCAGATAAATATAGGCTATATATAACTTTATCATAAGTCCGCAAAGTGCAACAAAAGAAATAGCAGTATTAATTTTGTAATAATATTATTTTTACAAGGTATGTCTGACAAATGACATCGAGAATTCAAACTGACCTTTTAGAAAGCTGCATTTTCAAGTACCTGATATATTCCACTTTGGTTAAAAAAGCATTTTTACAATAGATAATTACTAACTACAGAAGGTAATAAAAATACTCTTGACCTAGAGAATGCTACAACCTACTAAACTTCAAAGCTTAAGTTTAAAATTATATTGAACACGTTTGCTTTAATTTAAGATGAAAATTAAACTAGAACTCTTATGATAAAAATCGCATAGACCATTTCGGACAGGTCAGACAGTGAGAAAGCAAACATATCGTACGTATTATTTAGCATGGATGATTTGCACTGTGAATACATATTTTTTACACTTAACATTTAATTCCGCGAGTACATACACATACACATATACATATATATTTACCTTTACCTTTTATACACTAGGAATATGTTCGTTTTACATGTAAGATCAAGGCATTAACCCCTCGTGAAAATATAATGCATGTGGCGTTCACTGTTGATATATAATTGTAATATCATGTTTTGACGTTACACTGAAACAAACAAATACCCTTTTTGCATATTCATTTATATAAAAATATAAACAAACAAACAAACCAAAGCGGGAACAATGTTTATTTTGTTTGATTGAGAGTAACACCAAAACGACACAATGAACTTTTCCAGGTTTTGTTGGTGAAGAAAGGCTCCAGGTGCCCCTCCAGACATTTTTTTGGAGCTCAGACTAGTACCTAGCTGGATGGCTTCCTTACGTGAAAAGTTTTACACCTCAAGTGAGGTTTCGATCCCACGTCGGTGATGGGCGAGGAATTCAAAGCCAGCGACCATGTATATCACGCTTTTCTTTTGCTAGTATAAAACTTAAATATTCAATTAAATTTCGTGAACATAAATGATACCCTTAATGATATTTACCGTCAGAAATTACAAATGGTTGGCCGAATACACCATACTTTTAATTACAAAAGTTTACACACCATGAGGGTCGGAAAGCACGGAATTTACGTTCTTAAACGTATATGTGAATCGTCTTGTTTGAAATGTAAACAAAGGAATAAAAGTAACTGTTTTCATGTTCGTGGTAAAGATCGAACTGTGTGATTGTCAATGTTCCCGATACGGAATATATATGAATGTATAAACACGAGCCGTTTCATCTAACAGGACTTGCAAGAACATAGTAAGCGATTGTTTATTTATTGTATTTATGTTCTAGTAACCTTTGACACTGATTTCGAGGACAAGCCGGGTTTGTGACATATACATGTCTGTTGTTGGGCTGGAAAAAGATAGGTCCAAAATTTAAACTAAAAGCTATATTCCATAAATTCTTCGTTATTTCTGTGCATACAATTCGGTTGTTTAAAGGTTAGAATATCAGAAAATTACAGGAAATAAAACATATCTTTGAAAAAGTCCCGATCTTTCATCATTTGTTTGGTTGGCGCATGATTACAAATTTAATGTTAGTAGGGCGTGATGTCCATGAAGCCGTGTAATGTGATAATTTTGATGACACGTTGATTTTATTTTGTAATTGTGAGTGATCGTTAAGTGATCAGAAAGATCGGACAGTGGAATGTTATAAAAAAAGTGATGCTTTATTTAGATTAGAAAGTGAATCGTACTATACAATAAGGAAACCTAAGGTAAAATACTCCTTTTATTTCGTTCACTGAAGAAAACATGGCTGACATATTTTTGTAAAAAAGCGGTGCACGTGTGATTTGTGTAACACAGTTTAACGACGATTTCTTAGAAAACTAACGCTCAGCTCATTTACACTGACATATCCCTGATTGATGAATATATATATTATATAAATATGAGAGACTTGTAGTACCAAATACTTGCACCGAAAATTTCTATGCATTTTCTTCTAGTACACTGTTGAGACATGCTTTTGAGTGTCACTGATACTTTATAATTTACTCGGAGATACATTTTTTCATTATCATTAGTTTCTCTTTGATCCCCGTGCATTTCTCGTGTTGTTACGACATTCTCAGTTTTACATAGGAATTTTGCATTGTCAAAATAGCATAGTCCTTAACAAAAGTTGTGACCCTGTTCGCCGCTGTAGGACACATATACCTTAGTCGTTGTATAATTTACAGTTAGATGTTGCTTTGATTAATTTAATTGATTTTGTTTCAAAGTATACTGCACAAAATACCAACTCTGAAAAGTCTTTACCCTGGACTTTGGTAACTGAAAACGCTGAACTTCTATTACTTCTCACACAATTTTATGTTATGAGGTCCCTTTGCAATGAGGTCCCGTGTTTTGCGTAATTCAAGTCTTTATCAGATAAAGTACTAATACTGTACTTATGTGGTTTAAACACTTGTTTATGATATTATCGGGTCATGAATATTTACACGTCAAAACTGTCAGCCGGAATAGCTCAGTTGGGAGAGCGTTAGACTGAAGATCTAAAGGTCCCTGGTTCGATCCCGGGTTCCGGCGCGAACGGAACGTTCGGCGGCTGGCCTTTTTGTGCAATATTCTACCTGGTTGAAGAAAGGTGAGTATAGTTTGAATTTTCATGCTTAACCAGTGAAAGAGAATGGATGGATGTACGTCACTGGTGGTCTTTCTTAAAGAATATATGAAATTAAAAGAAGGAATAAATACACTTAGATAGCCGATACGTGGCACATTGATTTAAAATAGTTTAAAGATGCAATGTCTTTAAGTGTGTTAAAATGGATGGGTGTACGTCACTGGATTCGGGGGCCTCCGCTCCGTGGCCGAGTGGTTAAGGTCGCTGACTTCAAATCACTTGCCCCTCATCGATGTGGGTTCGAGCCTCACTCGGGGCGTTGAATTCTTCATGTGAGGAAGCCATCCAGCTGGCTTACGGAAGGTCGGTGGTTCTACCCAGTTGCCCGCTCGTGATGGGGCACCTGGGGTCTTCCTCCACCATCAAAGCTGGAAAGTCGCCATATGACCTAAAATATGTCGGTGCGACATTAAAAGAAAAGTCACTGGATTCCATATAAATCGGGCAATGTCGTAAATAAAAAAAAATCAATAAAAAATATCCGCACTGCCTCATTAACCTTCATCTACATTTACCTTCCGTAAGCCAGCTTGATGGCTGGATAGAAAACGACAGTTATAGTCCAGTTGATTCTCAGAAGAAACGAATGTTGGAATCAAATCCTTATCTCTTTAGTGTGAATCAGCACTGTGTATATGCATACCGGATCCCTCTCTGTGGAAAATGAGAAAACGGATCCCTCTCTGTTCCCGCACACCGTGATCAGGGTTGCTTTACTAATACAGAGGTTTCTTGCCTACCTAGCGGGGAAAGTATTCATTTATCCGAGCACGCGCCGGGGATAGATATTCATGTCTTTCCCTAGGGAAAAACCTTGCCTAAAATAGCGTGCACTTAGGTGAAGTCACATAGTACTGGCACTATTGTGACGTCATAATCTATATACTGTAGTAGATAATGTCAGAAAATACCCAAATCTATTTGACTCCACGATCTACTTTGAACGTGATAGGCAAGGAAAATAATCTAACATGCCTGCCTGCGTAAGACAGCTGTTTTCCCAACCCTCGGGACAGCTTGGATAAAAAACCTCGCTAACGCTCGATTTTCCATTCCACGCTGTCCCTCGGGTAGGGAAAACCCCGTCTTACACAGGCAGGCATGTAAGATCCTTATAGATTAAAGTCAGTCAAAATAATAGCTGTTATCCCTCCGTATAGTTTCAGCTCAACTTTGCAAAAAGTACACTCAAGAAAAGTAAAAATGCAACTTGATGAAATTCGATGTGTGACTCTATGACCAACTAGAATCAGATAAATATAACAACATTCAGTCCATATAGATGAAATAATCATATGGGTGTCCGTATTCATTTTGGTAAGTCATTTCCTATCCATCTAAACAAGTTTACTACGCTTCCCTCTTTAATTGTGTCTGACGAAGGGGGTGGGGGACTCTATGATAAGCAGTTTTTAAATCCCACCAGCACTGAACTGTTTTGATATCTGTTTTCTGGCCTGTTTCGTCGGGCCCTTAAGGGTTTTTCTCTTGTTGCTCTGTCTTCTGCAAAGGCATTGAGTACACGCGTTTTAGGTTCTTAAGGTTTTTATACAGGAGCATTTTTGTTTTACATGCCATGCCTTTTTGTTTCCATTACGTGTGTTAGAGATTCACCTGGTGGGGTTTACTTTTATTTACACTGTCCCGTGTCTTTGGAACATGGTGGGGGTAAGAGTGAGTTTGGGTGCACACAATAAACCGGTTTAAGCTCCCCAGTAGTGTTTTTGCCACTGACCGTTCCAAGGCGGTGCCCCACTGTGTTCCTTTATTTGTTCGTTTTGTCTTTGTTTGTTTGCTTTGTATGCGTGTGTGTGTTTGTAGTGTGCACGTCTACTTGCTGTGGGTTTCGTTTTGGGGAGGCTGCATTTTTGGAACATGGCATTCCCTGTTTGATATTAGTCCTTGTTTTTTGAAGCAGTTTTCTACCAACCTTCTCTATCAAACAACATGTAGCTAAATTCAACACAGGTTTGTTACAAAGTGAAAACAGGAAAAATTCTGGTCAAATATTTCTGTTGTCAAGTAATAAAAAAGATCCACACATCAATCAACATACGAGTTAATAAGTACTAATAATATCTGTCATGTGTTTACGAATCGGATAGAAATATCTGTCCCGAGGGCACCTGCGCAGGTGGCCGAGGGACGGATGTTTCTATCCGATTCGTAAACACATGACTGATATTTTTTCTTGCATATCGTATACATGCTAGCATTTCATTCTGGCAGATTATTTTTCTTGCATACCGTATTTTACAAATAACAGGTAGAAATATTTACGTAGCACTCTTTCTTATAGTAGAGAATGAACACAAAGCGCGGGAAATTAACGTCCGTAAGCAGGAGTGACGTCATGATGTTTTGCGTTACGCACAATAACAAAGTTCTTCTTTAGTTTTATCGTTTGTAGCGTAACGTTATGTTCTTACGGTAAACTAACGTATTTTGAATCGAGAAATATACAATAAGGAACGGAGAGAAACTATCAAGGTACCTGCTTTTTTAGTATTTTTACATAAACAATATATTATCAGTGCATGAACCACCAGTTGCCACTAACAGCACGAGAGTCATCTGGCATTGGGGGTGCCAGATGAGTTTTGCCGGCATGGGTAAAATCACCGGAAACGCCAGTCCGGTGTGCAAGAATACACTGTCCGTCTTACCATATTGATATGCATATTTTGACGAAAGTAACGTTTCTGTGCATGTTGCAAACTGGCGGTCAATTATTTGTCAATGGCGTGTATTCTTCTGGCATAAGATGATCAAACTGGTCACCTAACTAGCACAAGCATAATGACTGGTTTAGAAAGGGCACAAGAGATGCCTAACATTCGCATTTGCATAAACAACATTAACATTAATTCTGAATTATTGCTAATAATTATTACTTCGCATTACACGAGTAATGCAAAGCATTATAAATTCATTAACACTAGCCGCACGCAAAGTTATTTATTGCATGCTTTCTGTAATGTGTGTTAAGCATTAGAGGTGTATAAATTTATATTTTTCTGTTAGGTTGTGAATTCCTTTAAGTGTATATTTTTGTTTTGAGCTTTGAGATTGTTTGATTTTTGAATGGATCTTAGTTAAAAAAAAAGCTTGTGCTGGCAGAGCATATAAGTATTGAAATACTTGCGGTATTTTTGTTCAAACATGTGTATATGTGATAAAGCTAGCCTAAAAGCGGTGCAAGTTTAGTTTTATATGTTTATGGAAAGAATGTGTGTGGTGTACGTTTGACTTGAGTGTAAATAGTACGTCACTATATTTAAATACATAACGTAGATCTAAATACAGTGAAAAATATTCGCAAGGTAAACATTAGCCGTTATTAGACGGCACAACCTACCTCTGTAAACGTTGGTAACGTCTCGCACCGACCTCACCTGACAGCGCATGGCACTTTGAACATTTGATTTAAGTAATTTGAAAATAAAACCTGGAAATCCTTTAATGCATGACAAAGTTATGGACCGGATAGGAAAATAAACTATTGACCATTGACCACTAAGTGTGAACTTGACCTTTGAGCTAGGGGTCCTGGAGATTCCTATGGCACATTGGGGAACTTTGCAATCACTCAATGTATGACAGAGTTCTGGACCGGACACAAACCATACCATTAATGACATGGTAACCTTTGACCTCCGTGCGTTACCTTCACTTCTAAGCTAGAGAATTTAAAGTTGTGCATAACACAAGAACATCTGTGCAAAGTATTATTAAATTATGTGATGAATTGTCGAGTTACATACTGGACAGGACAGTGCCCTCCAAGTGTGGCCTTGCTCTCTATGATAGCGGTCCGGGTATTATTATCCGCGACACTTCATTTCATTATTGCGAACATTTAGTATAAGTAATATTAAAATCCCTAGATGAATGACAGTTACGGACCGGACACAGACAGATGGACAGAGGAACGGACGTTCCTACATATGGGTATTTATGTGGCTACTCTTTTGTTCTCTCTATTGTTCTTTTAGCCACGTAAAAGAAAAATAGCCACATAAAAGCCTTACGGAATGAATGACATCAAAGAAAAAGTACAGTTACCTATTGTTCCTATTTATTTATTTATTTTGTTGGGTTTAACGTCGCACCGACACAATTTTAGGTCATATGGCGACTTTCCAGCTTTAATGATGGAGGAAGACCCCAGGTGCCCCTCCGTGCATAATTAGCCACTTAAGTATGTAAATGTGGGCTCGGATTGACGGAATGATGAACGGACGGAACAGCGTTATCCTACAGTCCCCAAACCTAGGTTTCAACAAATAGGAGACTAATTAAAACATCGTAAACAATAAAAATGTTTAACCACAACCGCATTTTTTTCTTGCAGGAATTACTTTTCACAAGTCGGTTACAGTACGTCCTTAAATCCATGGTACCTTGCTCATAAATCTGTTTCCGAGGGTTGTCATGTCAGATATCATCACTTCGTGTAAGAGACACTGTTAGGTGTGTTTAATATTTCTTCGTAATACAGCTCTGTTAGTAGGGATAACAACGTTTTGGTTTGTAGTGGGTGGTGTTGTTTGCGGCGATGGGATGGGAATGGGGGAGATCGCGGGGTTGTATCTATTGGCAATATTATGCTGAGTTCACTATATAGGCCTAAAATAGAAAAAGTGGATACTCCGCAGGTCGCTCAACAAGACAAAAACGAAAATTTTATTCGGTTTAATTGAGCCTGTTTATAGACGGTGGTGGAAATGAAATGCTTGCTACCGTCCACGCCCTCTAGCCCTGGATTGTGCATGCTACAAAAAAAAAACAAACAAAAAAACAAAACAATTTAGACATCCGCAGATGTGTTCATATGGCGATGCACATAGAACCTTCAATGATATACTAGCGTGTAATTCCATGAAAAGCAGTGTATGGTCCCAAGTTAAAATAATGGGTTGAGAAAACAATGGGCAGAATTAAACAAACTGGAATTTAAAAAGGGGAAACCTTTCGTTTGTAAGTTTATACTAAGCTATTTTAGGTTGATTGTGAGGAAAGCTCTACATTATACTATAAATCACAGCCGACCACCTCATTCCTGATAAAATCCATTACAACGAGGGTATGAGAGAAGAGAAGCCAGTTTTCCTTTAAATGCTGAGCGCCATGCAAGGTAGAAATGGTACCATTTTGCACGTCTTTGGTATGCTGTGGCCTGGGATCGAAACCACGACCGTCCGCACTCGAGGCGGACGGTCTACCACTAGGCTATCGGTGCGGTTCCTTTCGTTTTTTTTTCCATTCTACTACGTTGTCACTTCAAAAGGTGGATCGAGTTTTACAATATGTGGTTCCGGTTAATTCTACTTTTAGGGTTTATTTTTGTTTTGTTGGAGAGGCCTCCGAATCCTAGTTTTTGAAGTCACTTGCCCCACGGGTAAACCAGTCCTTCGGGATTCTTCAGATGGTGTTACACGCAAAAATCTGCGTTAACCCTCCATTGTTCTTGTAGAAAACGTTTGTTAGTTTTCATTTAATTAAAGATGCCATTAAAAGCGATTGTAAAAATAGGTGTCTTCCAGAAGTTTCAGACTTTTTTTTTATTCTTGTAGTACACACAGTTCCTGTAAACTGTAAAGTTCTAATTATTATAAACAAACTTAATTGGTTAGTCAACATTTTATTAAGTATCATGTAAAATGGAGAAGAAAAAAAAAAACACTGCCCCTAAATTTTACCTTTTTAATACTTGCTCTCTGCTCTTCACTCAAAAATGGTAACAAATTTTGCCAATTCCAAAAAAGAACCCAAAAAAATGGTACGATACATAGATGAAGCAAATCATGGCCAGATGTGTGAGAGTTCACTCTTATTATTAGATTAAACATCTTATCTATTTCGTTTATAGTTTGACGTTTTGCCTAACTGGTTGCAACACTGTGGTTAACGTCTATAAAAAAGGAAAGTTTGAACATCGCAGAATAGCTTGCTAAAAACACAATAAAAACAAATGTTTGAATTTTACATATACAAGTATTTCAACCATAAAACGGAGACCTGTTCTTCCGACAGTCACGCCGCCAACAAATCTTACAACTTAGTTCAACCTTTTAATTCTTTAATAACAACAAGAAATCGATATCGCAGCTTCTTTCAAGTAATAACATTATAAATCTCTTTATAAGAAGTTGTCTTTCCCGTGTCTAGTCATTAGCAAAGGGCTAAAGGCAAAGGAAACCTTATTGCGTTTCACGGAGTTATCTTGTTTTAACAATTGGATTTGTGCTTAATAAGTATGCTTATTTCACGGAACTTCTTGTGCACCTTTATCTCAGATAAAATACCATGATTTTTAGGAAGTAAAATAAAATAATTAATTAAAGTGATTTTTATTTTTTTTGTGGGTGGGGGTGGGGGTAAGGGGATTGGGGTAATGTGTGTGTGTGTGTGTGTGTGTGTGTGTGTGTGGGGGGGGGGGGGATAAGAGGGCAAGTAATGCAGATTGTTGCATTCCTGAAATCGTCTCTCACCACCATTCACCTATATTTCCAGTTTAAGGTTAGTACTTTGAATAGTTTGTGCTCAGCAAACAAAAAAGGATAGGTTTAACATTTGAACTTGGAGTCTTTCCTTTTGACCTACCCACCAAGGTCAGGACATTCCAAGTTTAAGGTCAATACCTTGGTCAATACCTTGGATAGTTTTGAAGTTGTATTTCGAACAGAAATTTTAAAGGACAGATTTGAGATTTTAATTCAAGCTGTAACATTGATCTTTCACCTACCGACCAAGTTATTACATTCTGCACATCGTCTCATCGCAACCTACTTACATACAAAGTTTAAAGTTAATATTTTGAACAGGTATTAAGGTAAGCTACGGGCACGAAATATTATTGACAGGCGGACGGACGCGCAATTACATAATGCGTCCATTTTTCAATAACGGGAATAAAAAATGCAGGATAAATATCCGGTGTATTAAACAGAATTCTGGTACTTCGACGTTTTCAGTACTAGTATACAACAAAAAAGTCTAAGTACATGTTAATACAGACTCTTTTCAAGCTAGTTGTTAATCAGTACATAAAAAGAAGACTTTGACTCGCAAATGTTACTCATAGTAACTTGTTGCTTTTGCAGCATATGATTTTTACACGATTACAATATTTTGAGGATTTATTCAAACCTTGTTGTGATGACATTAAAAATTTGAAGATTTGCTTAAAATGCCGATTTTCTAGCCACTTTTACAGATTTATTGTCCCTTGATGTTTTTTTCATACTGTATACTAATAAGCTTTGATAATGTGGCAGTTGAGTCCAATAAGTCCAGGGGTGTTCAAAGATAATCCGTCACAGATCTATTGTAAAGCAATTATTGGATTTACCTGTATTGGAAAATAAACAGTGTCGATTGTATTGAGGTCAACTGCCACATTATCAAAGTTTATTAGTACAATGCATACCCTTTTTCATACTGTATACAATACATACCCTACATATCGTACTAAATTACCGTATTCCTGATAGCTAGACTCCAACTTATAAGCATTCAAAATATCTAGGTAAAAGAACTCTACAATCTATTTTTTTATTTATTGTTGATTTTAACGTCGCACCGAAACATTTTAGGTCATATGGCGACTTTCCAGCTTTGATGGTGGAGGAAGACCCCAGGTGCCCCTCCGTGCATTATTTCACCACGAGCGGGCACCTGGGTAGAACCACCGACCTTCCGTAAGCCAGCTGGATGGCTTCCTCACATGAAAAATTCAATGCCCTCTACAATCCATATCCTATGATTCACCTCCAATAGTGGAGGCATTTCAACAAAATTTATTTCAACATAACTATATAATAATTTCCTTAAGATTAGTTTGACATTTTCACAGATTACTATTTATGTCTCTCCCCCGCCCCCCCTCCCCCTCAACTCTGGGGGAGACATATTGTTTTTGCCCTGTCCGTCCGTCCGTCCTTCCGTCCGTCCGTGCCCGCGAAATGATGGTTAAGTGACTGCATAACGGTACTTTCTCTTTGATGTCATTCATTCCGTTCTGTTTATGTGACCTTTTTCTTTTTATGTGACTGTTAGAACAATAAAATGTTTACGACATATAACGTGAACAACATTTATTTTGCACGCGACCGCATGGTTCCCAAGATCCAATCAAATAATCCGTTTCAAAAATTTAGAACCGCCCACTACATTTTTCCCCATATATAAACAGCCCACGCTTCAGGAGCGGTCTTTTTTCCTGCAAATTCCAAGAACGAGAGGTAGACAGTTAAATTTTTAAAAGTATACATTTAGAAAATAAAATGTACATGTTTAAAACTTGTATCAAGATCGACTGTTATTTTATTGTTACTTTCGGAAGATGTTCATTGTAGTATCTATCCAAAAAATAAATTTATTGAACGCTCTAGATCTAGCTCATTTAAACTAAGTCTTGCTTTACAGTATATATTTGAATACGCGTCATCAAGGTGACGTCATATTTATAAATGAGCCGCGCCGTGAGAAGGCCGGCGGGGTTCTTTTGCGACCGGATCGGGTCCGGGCCGGCCTTCGCGTCCGGGCGGTCTTGTCTGGCTCTATGGTGTTCAATTTTTAAAGCCTGTAACAATTAGAGAAACCGTCAGCGAAAGAATGGGTCCTGGGCGGGCTGGTCTGGGTCGTTGCGGGTCGCGGGGCCACTGTGTTGGTTTTTTCTTGGCGCGGCGCAAATAATAACTATAATAAAAACAAAAACATCAACAGAAAACATGGTAGCTTTACGATCTGAATTCCTCTAAACTGAATATTAATTTTTTGTTTTGCTTTTTTCCATAACCTAAACAAACTGAGCATGCCTCCACGAAAACGGGCCCGGACATCACAAAGAGCTCCACATGCATCATCATCGGATGGAAACAAGGGTCCACCGGATCAAGCGACACCGAAATCTGGCCAGCCAAAAAGTCAAGAAACACCACCGTCACCGCCGAATAGGAAACGTCAGCAGACACAGCCGGCACCGCCGAATAGGAGCGAAGGTCACGTGGACAGCCCGGGACAATCAGGTGAACATATCCCATTATATACTTGTTCTAACGGCATATTAGATGCTCACGTCAGTAATACTGTCAAGGAAAAAATCTGGTTAGGCCAGTATGTGACTTACAAACTCTCCTTCATAGCCAGAACAATCAGACCTCTCAAAAACAAACATTTCAATTATTAGACGGAGAATTAGTATTAGCTAAGAAAGAACAATCTGCTAAAATTTTGGAAAAAATCGAAATCTGGTCAGATGCCTTTCTAGTATATATGTATATTTACGGCTTAAAGCACCCCGGGGAAACCCTACAAATGCTCCAATATTTTTATAACATCCGTTTAGCTGCAAGTAAATACACAGGTTGGTGGGTGTACGACAAACAGTTCCGGCTCAAAAAGTCGCTAGCTCTGTCAACCAAGTGGGAGACGATTGACCCTGAACTTTGGATGCTTTTCATGCAACCATTACATGCAAATCAGTTAAATAGCATGTCCGTTAGCTCAGAGAAGAAATGTTTTGCCTACAACAGATTAGGTTTTTGCAACGAAAGGTATTGTCCTTATCTGCATTCCTGTATAAGGTGTCATGGTAACCATCCTTCCATGAACTGTCACACTAACCAGACCTTTGGGAATGGTCAGCACCAAATCAGATTCAGGCATAACATAATGAGACCGTCGTTTAACACTCGTTTCAGGGCACCAGCCCCAAGGCCGTTTATGGGACAAGGACCTCATGGTGCAAACAAACGGGCTATGGGACCTCGGTATCACTCCAATTAATCTTACAACTTTAGAAAAGCGATTATCGACATATCCAAATAATAAAGAAGCAGATTTTCTATTGGCTGGTTTCAAACATGGTTTTAGCTTAAAGTACTATATATATTTGAATGTCGTTACGGTGGGATTTTATTTTCACGGGTACAATAACTACAGTGCAACCTCTCTACAACGGCCCCTCCCTTGAGCAACATCGTTTTTACCTCAACTCCTTTCAAATGGTCCCAGAAAACCACGACAGGCATAGCATGCTATTTTGTTAAATATTTCAAGGTTTTAGACAAGTTACTTATAAATAGAAACATCTACTTCAGTATGCTTTGCCTGTTGTGGGTTTTGTGTCCGAGTCCCGTTGCAAAATAATAGAGAGAACAATGGGGGTGTCACATAAATACCGTTTCGTTAGAAAGTCCGTCCGCCCGTCCGTACGTCACACTTCATTTCCGAGCAATAACTGGAGAACCATTTGACCTGGAACCTTCAAACTTGATAGGGTTGAGGGCTACTGGAGTAAACGACCCCTATTGTTTTTGGGGTCACTCTGTCAAAGGTCAAGGTCACAGGGGCCTGAACATTGAAAAACATTTCCGATCAATAACTAGAGAACTACTTGACCAAGAATGTTGAATCTTCATAGGATGATTGGTCATAAAGAGTAGATGACCCCTATTGATTTTGGGGGTCACTCCGCAAAGGTCAAGGTCACAGGGGCCTGAACATTGAAAACCATTTCCGATCAATAACTAGAGAACCAGTTGATCCAGAATGTTGAAACTTCATAGGATGATTGGCCATGAAGATTAGATGGCCCTTATTGATTTTGGAGGTCACTCCACAAAGGTCAATGTCACAGGGGCCTGAACATTGAAAACCATTTCCGATCAATAACTAGAGAACCAGTTGATCCAGAATGTTGAAACTTCATAGGATGATTGGTCATGAAAAGTAGATGGCCCCAATTGATTTTGAGGTTACTCCGTTAAAGGTCAAGGTCACAGGGGCCTGAAAATTGAAAACCATTTCCAATCAATAACTTGAGTACCACTTGACCCAGAATGTTGAATCTCCACAGAATGATTGTACATGCACAGTAGATGACTCCTATCGATTTTGGGGTCACTCCGTTAAAAGTCAAGGTCACAGGGGCCTGAACATTGAAAACCATTTCCGGTCAGTAACTTGAAAACCACTTGACCCAGAAAGTTGAAACTTAATACGATGATTGGTCATGCAGAGTAGATGACCCCTAACGATTTTGGGGTCACTCTGTTAAAGGTCAAGGTCACAGGGGCGTGAAAATTGAAAACCATTTCTAGTCAGTAACTTGAGAACCACTTGACCCAGAATGATGATACTTCATAGGATGATTGGTCATGCAGAGTAGATGACCCATAACGATGTTGGGATCACTCTGTTAAAGGTCAAGGTCACAGGGGCCTGAACATGGAAAACCATTTCCAATCAATAACTTGAGAACCTCTCGACCCAGAATGTTGAAACTTCATAGGATGATTATTCATGCAGAGTAAATGACCCCTATTGTTTTGGGGTCACTCCGTTAAAGGTCAAGGTCACATGGGCCTGAACATTGATAACCAGTTCCGATCAATAACTTGAGAACCACTTGGCCGACTCAGAATGTTGAAACTTCATAGGATGATTCAACATGCTGAGTAGATGTCCCCTATTGATTTTGGGGCCAGTCTGTTAAAGGTCAAGGTCAAAAGGGCCTGGTCATGTAAAATAATTTTTTGGAAATAACTTGAGAACCAATTGACCTAGAATGTTGAAACTTAAAAGGATGATTGGACATGCAGAGTAGATGACCCCTATTTATTTTGAGGTCACTTGATCAAAGGTCAAGGTCACAGGAGCCTGAACAGTGACTTTAGAACCACTAGGCTAAGAGTGTTGAAATTTAGCGGGATGACTGGACATGCCAAGTAGATGATCCCTATTGCAGCCAAGTTGCCAACCATCAGTGTCTCTTTGACTTTCGCTCCTGACCCCTATTGACTTCTTGCCTATAGGACTTTGCATTGGGGGAGACATGCGCTTTTTTTACAAAAGCAATTTCTAGTTTACTCTGAATTTAATTTCAGAAGTAATGTATTGTATACTAAGATAACCGTTTTGACATTTCAATGCGCTGATTTGTTTTAATGATAAATAAATAATGCTTACAACGCAAGATTCTCACAAGAAATATGTGTTTCAGATAGAAAATATTATGTTACTTCGTATCAAGAAGTGAGACGATTTATTCAAAAGAAGGTTTCAAGTTAAATGTCAGAAGGTGCTGCAATGATTGTACGTTAATTGTTTCAAGCATCTAGATATTTTGCACAAATCATGATGTACAGTAACTGTTTTAATTAGGTAACTCTGGTAAAAACAAATTTGCATTAAAGTGGGTGAATAAGATCGACTCGACAGTGTAGTTTGATTATCCTATTCATGTTCACCAAGTTTTTACGCAAATAAAATCTTTTATATGGATGGACGTTTTTTCAAGCTTATGTTGATAATATGATACTGAAATGTAGACAATATTTACATTTGTTAAAGAACTTTAATTAAAAGTAAAAACAATGAAATTCAGTGATTTTTAGCTTGAACATTTCGGCTCGGCTGGTTCCAGTACTCCTACTTAAATAGCTTTGGGTATTGTTTAAATATGATGCCTGTTTTTCAATTTTAGCTATGTTTCTGTGACATGCAGGCTCCATAACACCAGGTCCTCTCTCTAAATTCTAGTTTGTTTAGTTCTGCCCATAGTTTTGTCCATTATTTTAATTTGAGACCATACGTCGCTTTTCATGAAATTGCACTCTTTGAACCATTCAAGGTTGAATACATTTCCGGGTGTCTTTAAATTTTTACTTATGAAATGTGTAAATGTTGTGTTCTGCTCAACCCCGGGCAGCCCGCTAGAGGGCATCGACGGTAGGTTGCATTACCACTACTGTCAAACCGAGCCTGCAACATCTTTATTTGTGTCGTGTTGGGCGACATGTGGTTTTTCACTTTTTCTATTTTTTTTTTCTATTTTATTTTTGAAACTGCTGATTTCTGATATCCGTGTAAACTTAGTCCAGATGTATTTTAAGGTGTTATTCTGATATACTGTTTCTGGTATTTATAATGCAAGTTAACATGCTGCTTAGCAGTAGATGCAGACTGGTTTAAAAGGAGGAGAAATTATCAAAGATAAATATAAAATGGTTTATTTGGTTTGAAACTTTTACTTTTACCACTGGTTAAATCCAAATGATTTGGACAAAATGATTATGTACTCGAGCAAATCATGTTGTTTCCCGCCATTTTCAGTGTAGTTTCTATGTTTGGATAACTCGACATTTAGCTGCTTATTCGAGGGGTAGATATTTTACTGTATGCATAACAAAAATCTTTGGAGTTCAACAAGTAGTTTTGAAAGTTTTCATTTCACTATTTATTTTTAAACAGGACTAGAACTACAATAAACAGAAGTAAACTGTGTGTATTAATTGCATTAAATGATGATGTGCGAAAAGACTTAAAAGAACATGACTGTTTTCCTGTTTAATTTTGCCTAGAGCATTTGCTAGCCATTCAAATAGAAAATTCCAGTATGCCTTGGAATATCACATTTTGTGGTATAAATTATAGCCATTAATGATGTGCAGCGACACGAGCTTTTTTATTGCATAGAAAAAATGTAACATTGATATGCATGACAGATGCTAGCGACTGCAGGGTGGGGAACGTCTGATTTGCCCCTCCCCCGAATCCTAACGTCTGGTTTGCCCCTCCCCCGAATCCGCTATTGAGAATGTTACTAATGTTCTGTCACCAATTAATGCCAGTTAAAATGATGTTCGCGGACATTTTAAGTTGTTCTCTTTATGCCCCCGAAGGGAGGCATATTAGTTTTTAACTGTCAGTCCGTTAGTTCGTCACACCAGTGTTAACTTTTTGCATGAAGGCTCTTTACTCGCGAATCACTGTACCCAGGACCTTCAAACTTCACATGCTTATAGTATTTATTGAGTACACGACCTCTACTGGCTTTGGGATCACCAGGTCAAAGGTCAAGGTCATAGGGGCCAATGTTAACCTTTGCATGAAGGCTCTTCACTCGCGAACCACTGCATCCAGGATCTTCAAACTACCCGTGCTGATAGTACTTATTGAATACACGACCCCTACTGACGTTGGAGTCACCATATCAAAGGTCAAGGTCAGAGGGGTTAATGTTAACTTTTTGCATGAAGGCACTTTACTCGCGAACCACTGCACCCAAGACCTCCAAACTTCACATGCTGATAGTACTTATTGAGTACACGACCGCTGTTGACTTTGGGGTCACCAGATCAAAGGCCAAGGTCACAGGGGTAAATCTTAACTTTTTGCATGAAGGTTCTTTACGCGCGAACCACTGCACCTAGGACTTTAAATTTCACATGCTGATAGTACTTATTGAGTACACGACCCCTACTGACTTTGGGGTCACCAGGTCAAAGGTCAAGATGCTGCGGGGGCATTTGTCACCATTAGTGACAGCTCTTGTTCTTCAGTTGTATGATATAAATGTACTACGTCAGCTATAAAACATAAGAAATATATGTTGATTTAACATGTTTTTTTTTACTAAAACTGTTCAATGGTGATAACTTTGGTTGTCATAATATTTTCATTTAGTCAACAAAATTATATGACCGTCTAAGTAATACAAAACTGCTAACCGTCAACAGAAATAAGAGTCAATATTTGAGTAGTAATTGGATCTGACGAATTATTCTCTTTCTAAGTTATACAGAGTCGTTGCCACGATTCAAAATCATCAAAGCAAAGACGTTGAGAAACTATAAAACATGCCTTAGGTTTTCTTTGCTTAAATCTAATTGTCTAAGATGTGATAAGGTGTCCCAACTAATGAACATAGGCGTAAATTAAACACGCTTTAAAAAACATTTCGTTCCAAGATGATTTTCATGATGTTTACCTAACAAACATATGTACATAATATATAAGCGGTGTTTACTTTTGAAAAACGACTTTTCGGATATGCTGTTATTTGAATGTCAGTAATGGATATCGACTATTCTTAAAAATTGCAACACAAGTTAAAATTGAACAACATTTCCAGTTACGAAAGGTTAAGTTGACTCACGTTGCGAAACTATTCCATGGGTGATAATGGCGAAAGTCTGGCCGGGCAACGTGTTTTGACTCACATGTTTTAATAGCTGGACAGTGTTGCGCGACAACAGAACATTTTAAGGTATTCTTTTTGTCAGAATGAAAGTCGATAATGAGTTTGATTAATTCACGCTCAATTTCAGATAATTCTCGAAATTTTGAGCACATTAGGCTGTAGAGATGATATCGACTTTAGCATGTGATAGCATTTCTTTTTTTCTTTCGTTTTTGTTTTAAAGTGGCATTATGCGCATCTTACTGCACAAAGTGTGTTTTTGGTGAACGTTTTATAAAAGCAATTTTCGGTTTCTGTGCATTTAAACGATAATGCCGCATAAATATATTAAGTTGATGCTTTAGAAACAAAGAAACCGGACTAATAAAACAATAGTTCTTTTCTTCAATCTTCTACGCAGTAATCAACGATACCTATAGGTAGAGATTTCAGAAGTAGAAGGGAAGCAACTCTTGCGTGCAGTTTGACTTTTCTTAAAAAGACTGACTCAGTCAAAATAAGAAAAGTCATATTTGGAAAGTTGGTAACAGGAAGTGTTTGGTATATTGGGTTACCCTGTTTACAAAAACATGTATTTCAGCTGGATTTTTTTACTTGAAAATGCGCATAATTCCACTTTAAGGACTTCATTGATTTTGCAAAATATTGTCATAAACATGTTTTTCGGCGACGCCGTCTAAATTCGTTTTCGTTACCTATGCCACGTGACTTCAAACTGCAAATCAAACTGCTTGATAACGCATTATAGATAATTTATCAAAATGGAAGATTTATGCAACACTCTGCCTGATTGGACGAGAGTGTCAATTTCTTTCACTCTGTTGATTGTGCTACGTTGAGTGAAATGTAGACAAAGCGTTTATCCTAAACGACGCTGTTCACAGTTTTAAAGTTAACTTTAGCTCAGTATATTTAGCAAGAATATTGATATATCTCAAAATGATAAGTAAGTTAATAAATATGATAAAAACCTGTTCAAATACCAACATATATCAAATTAAAGAAAGAGCTGAATACGGTCTGCGTATCACATGAATAAGGGTGTGATAAGAGTCTTTTATGTAGAGAAGTGCTTTTTAAAAGATTTTCCTTGTTACAATTGTCGTCTGTATATGAAAAGGTTTCTTGCTTTTGTGACTTATTCAGATTGCATATTAAAATGAGTACTTGTTTGCTTTGACATATTTGTTATAAATTTTTTAACTGATTTATTATATATGGATATTTTTCTTTAGTATGGTATGCAAATATTGAACTCAGTTGAAATCTGTTTCTTTATATATATGCTATATAATGACTGAATCTCATTACACTGTAATGAAGGTACGCTGCATACAGTTTATCTATGTGATATGACTACGGTCAATTACAATTGTACGTTCTGCTTGACCTTCACTTTTTTTTATAGGTGTGGCGTCATTGTCCAAAGATTCATGAATAGCGAATATGCATTTGTGAAAGCAGGGATCAGCTGGCCTATTTTAGAAATAAATAAAAATGATAAATAAAAAAATCCTTTAATTGATTTTTTCTCATGTATTCTAATCAAACTTGATTTGTAGCATCTTTATTAGGCCCGCAGCCAACTTTGTTCAGCTGTGACATTTGACCCCTTTTAGGGGCTGCTAGAGCTAAAACTAGAAATGCCTTTATACAGCGTCTAATGGACAGCTTGGTGGATCTTTGTCATACTTGGTATGGAGCATCATTATAAGGTCCTCTTCCAAATTTATTTATATAGGAACTTGGGCCCTATTAAGGACCACTATAGCTAAAAGTAGATATGCCTTTCTTCGCATTAACCACTAAAATTTCAATGGATTTTTATCAAACTCGATGTGTAACAATATCGTAAGGTCTTCTGCTATTTTGTTACAAATGGGGATAGGGACCAATTTAGCTAAAAATATAAACACGTTTAATGACCTCTTCTCATGAACCGTTTCATGAATCTTCATCAAACTACTGCTGTAATTATTCGTCTAAGGATAAACGAAACAAAATTGCAACCCTACGAAACATTTGCGAAAAATTAAAAGAGAACCATTTAAATTGTTAAAGTGCGGTGTTTAGTTTTGCAATTTGAAAAATGTTAGATGAAAGATGAATGTTAGATGAAAAATTCATAAACTTCTTTCCTTATTACAATTCGCCGACCATCATTTTTAAGGATATTTCTTGTTTAATTTGATATCGACCGCGCTTCAAGAAGCAAAAAGAAATCTTCGAATAGATCGAATTTCATATAGTTTACTTTTGACGTTTCAGGTTTGATTCTGATATTTTTTTTTGAGTGATATATATAATAATAAGCTACAACTGAAATAAAAATTCAACCTTCTAGGAAATATAACATAGAACAAAAAGAACTAAAAATATCAAAATACATTAGTTTTAAAACATTGTTTTCTAAATAAATCTCTTCCCCAACCTTTTTCTACTCAATTTGAAGCATTTTGTGTGTCATTAAAGCTGCAAAATATTTCTAAAATCTTAACGGCAGATTTTTTTTTGTAGATTTCAATACGTCTTTTCCAGTGAAAAAAAAGTGGGTGGGGTAATTATGTCAATCCTTGCGTGTATCAGTGCTATACACTGGACACGTTAAAGAACCAGGCTGTCTATTCGCAACGAGCTAGGCTAAGTTAGCCGGACAAGCTTGTATCGGATTTCTGATCTCTCTGTCGTGGGGGCTTTGTCTCACTCTGTCCCTCTGGTCAGATCGCTCTGTGTCTGTACTAGTAGAGGATGAATTATGCGCCCTGTGTGGCTGCATTTGAACTATGTAAAGCGTCTTTGAACGTGAAATTGATCATGAAAAGGGCGCTTTATAAATCTGGTATAATAATAATAATAATAATAATAATAATAACATGTAAAAATGAAAAAGATTTGTTAGTGACATTTATGCTTATATAATACTGATATCACCTAGTATTCATTGTAACCTGTAAGACCTAAAATTATACCTATAACATTAAGCGGGATATTAAATGTTTCATAAAGTACCACTATTTTTTTTCAGTTTTACAAAATTTCAGAAATGCTTAAACAGTGGGTGAAGAAAATGCACTATATAATTAAAACGAGTTCGGTGATATGTGCTTTTTCTTCTCTTGTTTGTCTTAGAAACTAATGTGCTTCAAAAGCTCACAAAGTATGAAAAAAAAAACAACATTTTAACGGTAGAAAAAAACGACCCTATATTCTAAATGGAACTACTGATTTTAGAAAATGGGAAATCGGAAGCTTACTTTTAAGATGCGTTTTTACCTTAAAAGGAAATTAGCACCCCTATAGTGACCACATCGATCCCATAGTTAATAAAATAAAACTTTGGAATCATTCAGTAAAAATCTATTTCATCTGCACATACTACAGACATTCTATAAGATTTTAGAAATTTCCTTCACTTTGCAATAATTATACATAATGTATTATTGAAATGCTTTTGTATTCTACACGGTATCTTTTTACCACAGACATTCGTGTTTTCAGCATAATTCTTAGAAAAGCTTTACGTGTTTAAGTTAGGGCAAAAGTGCAAAGTACTGATTTGTGGTTCTTGATAATATTTGAATGATGTTTGTTGAATCGTAACTTCTGCTGAAACAAATTATTTACACGTGTGAAAAATGTATTTGTTACCTATACGGACGAAAATGTCACATCTGAAAATTACGTACACACGATTACATGATGTACTTTTTAGCTCACCTGAGCAATGCTCAGGTGAGTTTTTCTGATCGCTCGATGTCCGGCGTCCGTCGTCTGTCTGTCTGTCTGTCGTCTGTCGTCCGTCAACATTTAGCTTGTGTATGCGATAGAGGCTGTATTTTTCAACTGATCTTCATGAAACATGGTCAGAATGATAACCTTTATAAAATCTAGGCCGAGTTCGAAAATGGGTCATCTGGGGTCAAAAACTAGGTCACTAGGTCAAATCAAAGAAAAACCTTTTGTATGCGATAGAGGCTGTATTTTTCAATTAATCTTCATGAATATTTGTCAGAATGATAATCTTGATAAAATCTAGGCCGAGTTCGAAAATTGGTCATCTCGGGTCAAAAACTAGGTCACTAGGTCAAATCAAAGAAAAACCTTGTGTATGCGATAGAGGCTGTATTTTTCAATTGATCTTCATGAATATTGGTCAAAATGATTGCCTTGATAAAATCTAGGACGAGTTCGAAAATGGGTTATCTTGGGTCAAAAACTAGGTCACTAGGTCAAATCAAAGAAAAACATTGTGTATGCGATAGAGGCTGTATTTTTCAATTATTCTTCATGAATATTGGTCAGAATAATAACCTTGATAAAATCTAGGACGAGTTCAAAAATGGGTCATCTAAGGTCAAAAACTAGGTCACTAGGTCAAATCAAAGAAAAACCTTGTGTATGCGATAGAGGCTGTATTTTTCAATTGATCTTCATGAATATTGGTCAGAATGATTGCATTGATGAAATCTAGGCCGTGTTCGAAAATGGGTTATCTCAAATTAAAAACTAGGTCACTAGATTAGATCAAAGATAAACCTTGTGTATGCGATAGAGGCGGTATTTTTCAATTGATCTTTATGAATTTTGGTCAGAATAATAACCTTGATGAAATCTAGGTCGAGTTCAAAAATAGGTCATCTGGGTTTAAAAACTATGTCACTAGATCAAATCAAAGAAAAACCTTGTGTATGCGATAGAGGCTGTATTTTTCAACTGATCTTCATGAAATTTAGCCAGAATGATTACCTTGATAAAATCTAGGCCGAGTTCGAAAATGGGTCATCTGGGTTCAAAAACTAGGTCACTAGGTCAAATCGAAGAAAAAACATTGTGTATGCAATAGAGGATGTAGTTTTCAATTGATCTTCATGAAATTTGGTCAGAGTGATTGCCTTGATGAAATCTAGGTCGAGTTTGAATATGGGTTATCTGAGATCAAAAACTAGGTCACTAGGTCAAATTAAAGAAAAATCTTGTGTATGCGATAGAGGCTGTTTTTTTTTCAATTGATTTTATGAAATTCTGGCTAAATTACCTTAATGAAATCTAGGTCGAATTTGAATATGAGTCATCTGAGGTCAAAAACTAGGTCACTTGGTCAAATCAAAGAAAAAACTTGTGTATGTGATAGAGGCTGTATTTTTCATTTGATCTTCATGAATTTTGGTCATAATGATTGCCTTGATAAAATCTAGGTCGAGTTTGAACATGGGTCATCTAGGGTCAAAAACTAGGTCATATCTAAGAAAATGCTTGTTTTATCGCAAGAGACCAATTTTTTGGTCCAATCTTAATGAAAATTGGTCAGAATATTTGTTTCCATGAAATCACTAGGTCAAACATGTTTTACACTGTTATGGTGTGTTTCTTAGGTGAGCGACCTAGGGCCATCTTGGCCCTCTTGTTTAAATTATCGCTTTATATATGTTATATATATATGTTAACGTTATAGCAGCTAAATTATCAAGTTGTTTTATCTACCAAAAGAAAATGCATGTATGAGTAACGTTCTTTTTTCGGCCGGATTTTATCATTGTCAGGATCGTGCCAGTTTATTCCGTGTTATATCCTTTGAAATAGCAACTCCTTATATTTCACCTTGTTAACACACTACAGTAGATACAGTTATTGATCAGTCTGTTGAACCATACTCGTATTTTCATAGGATGTGACTATTAAATTTACCATGTAAGAATGACGTGAATTATCTGCTTATTTACTGTACAAGTGTACTTTTACAAACGTCAGAGAGTTATAAATAGTGTTATTGTGTGCGTAAGTTTGGTATTTGTGTAAGTACTTCAGTTAAACAGTACTTTATTCCATTAAATCTCTTAACTTTCACAACTCTATGGTAACAACTAAGGTTTTCTTGGAACAAGTACATGCCGGCTATTTACAGTGCAATCTATGATGGCTACAAATATTCGCTGTACAGTGCCAAGCAAATTTTAATGTTTATTTCAGTGTACTAATAAAATTAACTTTGCCTAAGCCCGGCACAGCCAAGCATCAAATGCGTCGAATTGAAGTCTTTGACTACAAAACTTACTCTGTTTTATATATAATGTTAAAGCATGATATTTAAGATTATGTTTTCTGAATGATGGTTGTTTAATTTAACGTATATTTATGTATTGTTATAGAAGGCCATGTTTGAGCTAAGATGTTTTGTCCCAGAACCACAATGTCATGCCATAGAAATAACAGCCATAGGTTCAGAAATAGGATAAGGAAAACAACTGTTTCCAACATTTCTTTTCCAACTAATAACTGTATTCCCAGTAGTAATATTATTTAAAGGATCCACAAAGAACAGGATACATTGCATTTCAAATTGAAAGATTCAGCTGTAGCCGTGTGTACTCAAATCTTTAAGCTTTTAGAACTACCATTTTGATAATTTTAGTCTATTTCTGGATTCGCCGGATTACATTAAACACGGCATGTACTGCAGACAGCATTGGATTTATTCTGATGCTGAAAGTGATTTTAAAGAGGTCTGCCGCAATTTGGAGGCGTTTACATTTTGTAGACTTTATCATTGCTGATAAGATAGATCCGGATGGAATGTATTGATATTAAATTGACCTGTAACATTTTGAAAGTAATTATTGCGCACGAAATGACATAAAGAAGTAGTATTGTTGACCGTATCAAGTTAAATGTCAAACCTATTCCTGGTATTACATGTAATTGTACTCAAGATTTTCATATACTGCGAAATCATTAATATTCGTTGGGGACCAATTTTCGTTGGATTTCGTGGTTGAGTCAATCCACGAAATTTAATCCCTACGAACAAGTAAAATTCCCATTCATTTTGTGTTTAAAAGTTGAAATCCACGAATTCATATCCCGACGAAATTGCCGTTTTGACCAAAACCACGAAATTTCATGCCCACGAAATTAAATGATTTTACAGTAGTTAATATATTATAACAGTAAAGAAACCGATACTAGCAAAGGCATCAGCAAGAGTAAATATGTTAGACCCTATATTCGCTTAGCAATGTGATATTACATAAAGAATGTGCATGTATCGTAGTGTTTTGAACAAATGTATATCTAACGATAGAAAACGCAAACACAATATATTGGATGGGTAATGAATGCTATAGCATTTTCGTACAGAACGTGCGGTCGTTCTTTAGAATTTTGGAAAATCAAGTCACATGGCAATGATCAGCTGACTGAAACGGCCTGTCAAGAACTGGACACGTTTTTGAATACAATAACGTCCTCTGCAGTTGCTCTGGGATCATCCGTAAACTATACCACGTTCAGATTCCATGACTCTATTTACCTGCCCTGACGGTCCGTCCACATGAAATAAAATGAAAGTGATAATTATGCACAGGGTTGGACTAACGCAATGGCAACAGAAGGTATGTTGTAAATCAGAATGAGCAATCATTTTATGCTTATACGTTGAAATGCATGCATTCATATCGCCGCTAAATACTCGTTATGACCACAACTAAATTTGGAATTTTGCAAAATACTTTTATTCAGCTCACATCTATTTTTTGTTATACATCCTATGTGCTATATGGGTTCAATTCCAGGCTCTTTTAACCTCATAATCGCCACAAGAAATGAAAAGGAAATTAAAGAGAAATATTTGCTTTGGAACCTCAATTGAGAAACTTTTATCAATGGACAATTTTAAGAAAACAAAATTTATTTCATAATTCCTTGAATGCAATCTAGTATTGCACAGAACCATTAACTATAATATTGTGTACGAATCGCATAAAAATAGGGGAGCATTTGTTATATTATGACGTATATACATTCACGCCTGAATATCTTTTTCTTTTAGTTAGAGATAATGTTTACAGTTCATATTTCTGTGGTAAGCCAGCCCAAGGTCGTGTTAGATTTAATAATATGTAGTGTATTACATAATCCTGTACTTTTGAAATGAAACATAAGCTTGGGTAAAATATATTTACATTCGGCAAAGCCAAGATAAATGGGCTTTGGCATGTAGAGTCCGTAGGCCCTAAGAGGTGTGGTTCCTTAAGCTTCCGTAACTTTTTTATTTCACATAACTGAAGAAAACCCTGATAGATTCTTGTGCTCAAAGGATGTAACTTGAAATCTCATGATAAAATATGAAAGTTTGATTGAGTTCAAAATTCACCATATGTGCAACATCAGGAGTATCCTTTATCTTGGCTATGCCGATTATTTTACTTATTAGTTTATATAGAGTGTGTGTGAGCTTGACACATTATAAACAGGCTTTCAAAATACCTGTTTTCAATTCCAACTTACTGATCATTCCATAGCCATGTGTCACTTTTCGCAAGTTATTTAAACATTATCAGTAATTAAGGAGTTATGCTTTGAAAATGAAAGTGTGACAGATGGACAGACGGGTAAAACAACCACTTTATAGATCTTAAAAACCACTGATACCCTCATTATAATGGTAACTGTTATACGGTATCACTTTCTGCGTGGCTGTTCCCGTTTATGAAGCTACTCGTCAACAAAGTCATACAGTCTTTACTGCAGACATATGATTGAGAAATCAGTTTCTCCATGTTTGCTCGTTAGCAGATAGCTTACGGTGGAAGAAACCTTACTGCGTTTCACTAAATCATTTACTTCTGCCTTATTGGTTTGCGCAAAAAAAAAGAAACTATTTCCTTGGATATGCCTTGTCTTTTTATTTTTCTACAGATTCACTTGGCGAAAAATTACAAAAATATTACAAAACATATTGAAGTTGTAATAGCAAAATTGCACTAGTAAGTTTTAAAGACATAGACTATGATTGAACTCTGCTTTGCATAAAAATTATATCATCATTATTTTTACCAAGCAGTGGAGATAGAACAATGCAGTTGTTGCCAAAGATACAGAGTGTATTATATTGCGTGTACTCTTCCCTACTAGTCACAATTTGTGCTTGCCTGTCATGGGTCCATAAAACTCAAGAAGAATTGAATATTGAGACAGAACATTACGAGAATCAGACCCATAAAATAGATATAAAATAAGGATAATATTTTTATTTTCAATTTAAGGTTTAAGGAGTATATCATCAATAAAAGGTAGGGTATATATGCCGGAAGCACAGAGCAACCCAATTAGGCCCACCAGTCGGCGACTCATGGATCACCAGCCGTGCATGCTCAATGAGTCCTAGGAATCAGTAAATACACCGAGACGTACTATAGGGTAACCTTTAACAGCCACCATTTTATTACACTAACTTTGGTTTGTGATTAAAAATTACTTCTGTATAAAACAATAGACACTTTCATGACTCACGACGAGCCATGCATTACAGGTATTTTTTGTTTGTTTCTATGCATCTAAAAATCGTTTCCGAATTTAAAAAGAACGTAATCATGTAACTGAAAAACCAGATGTGCACTAAAAGACACTGCCATCCAGATTTTAGCTAACAAATGATCTTTCTTTAGAGTTATAATTTGGTCATATTATTAACATAGGACATGAGTTTAGTGTCTAAACGATCTTAAAAATGCCACATCATAAAATATAAATAAAACACCCGTTAATGATGGTTTAATGTAGGTTTATAATTAAGGCATTTGGAGGTCAGTGGCTTCAATCATAGATGTTAAACTAAAAATTCTTAAGAATTGTTGCGGTGTCCCGTCTGTATTTTTCATCATAATCTGTATATATGAAGGCATTAATTTTTTTTTTCAGGTAGCTGTTCACGAGTTGCCTTTAATGTGTACAGCGTCGTAATGTGTGACATAATCTTTATCCCACCGTCTCATATAATTATGACAAATACAAAAGTGATAAAGACGGTCAATTACATTCCAGCAACATTTTAAAACACTTGTATTCATAGTATTTTCTGTACAGATTTATTTAAGGAAAAAAGACCCATTTCATAGACTGAGTTAGATACCTATTAGTAATGTATGTTGTATCATTTCTTTATTGAATTTTACAATTACTCCCATTTATTACGAAAGTATTGAAAAACTGAACTGTTGCTTTTGGTTAAAAAAAACACAACAATTTTCTAAATTTACATATGTACGAGTATTTGATAGATATTGAACTGTTTCAACAAATTGAACTACAAGGCACGGTTTTTAACAATTTGTAGCGTCATCGTTCATATATTAACAATCTGTCTTGACAATTTCCATCGAATTTCGACTAAATATATAATATTTGTCAATGCAACTACTTTACAAATACAATACAACAATCTATATATTCATCTGATGTCTAAGGCAAAGTATTTTTATTGAAGCATATACATATACTAATAGAACTCAATCTTGGTTGGGCAACCAGGACAGGAAAACCAAATTTTCAAAAATACCCCCAGTGAAATTAGCATTCAACTAGAGCTGCTTTTGAGAAGAGAAAATTGCATGTCTCCCACAACTGCCTAATGATCTAAATATCAAGTCAGTCTTTTTATTTACTTCAAAACAGCGGGTGTTAAGTGCTGTGTGGCGGCCGTAAAAGGTCGCCCCGCCTTTGTCAGTTTTGTTATATTTTCTGGTCCTTCGGGATCATTGATTTCAACTCATATAGATTTGAAGATTGAATTCTGCTTAAGCTGTTGCTAGGATGCGTGGGCAGTGTTGCATTTTCCATTATTACTCATGTACAGACTCGATCAAACCGAGTCTGAATTTTTCACTATTTGCCTTGTTCTCGGTGCTTTCGAGTGATTTACTTTCCAGATTTTATTTATGTACTGTTTACTCACAACAAATATACCTTTGAAGAGTAAAAAGGCTAATTTTGGGTAGTTCAAGGGCCATAATTCTGATTTGCCTCGGGCGATTTGGCTAGTTAATGAACATGGCCGAGGAGTTATGGTCAAACACATTTGGATCAGGTTTAAGTTTGGTGAAGATCGGATGAGAAATGTTCGACTTAGAGCGCGGACAAGAGATAAAAGGCCGATTTTCGGTAATTCAAGAGCCACAACTCCGAAGTGCCTGGACCGATTTGGCTAGTTATCGAGCTTGGCCGAGGTCTTATGGTCAAACACATTTTGTTGAAGGTGAAGATCCGATGAAAAAATGTTCGACTTAAGAGAGCGGACAAGATTTGTGACAGACAGACAGACAGACAGACAGACAGACAGACACACGCACGCACGCACGCACGCAGACTGGAGTAAATCAATATGTCTCTTACACCACAGATGCTCAGTTGTTAAACTTTCAACGAATTCCATTACTTGTTCAAAATGTGATTAACCATCTTATTTTAATGCCAACTGCCATGGTAATCTAAGATGATTAAGAGAAATTTCGGGTTGCAAAACATATGCTTCGTTGAGAAAACGTTCAAAGCTTTTCAGATCTGTCAAATTTATTCCAGTTGACAGTACAATAGCACGCACCAGTTATCTAATATTAAATCAATCCGTGTCTACAGAAAAGCTCCACGACCTTATTTCTTCCATGTGAATAAAACTTCAAGTCTCCCTATGAGCTTAATAAGCAGTTTAAACAAAATAAAATAAATCACAACCAGATCTTTTGTTGCAGGACATTGACGTTTTACCAGCAGAGTTAGAAATGCATTTTGAGCTTTAATTTTGCCTTATATACATCTGAACTACAGTTTCTGTTGTTGACAATAGTAGACTTCAGTGCATATTTCAGATTCAATTACGATATATATGATACCCGGTATTTATACTATGGTTAGGAAAAATCTAACGAGTTTGTCAGTAGCACTTTTCTTTTAAATATTTGATCAATTCTCATTCAGTTTCAGAACTATATTGTCAACTATTGTTTTAACAATGATCTACGCATAGGCGACGTGACCTTTTATATGAAGCATAACATACGGTGTTCCGTTAGGGGCAGCGCCTTCTCCCTGTGAACGCAAAGCGCGAAGGTAAATATTTTCCTACGCTTTTGACCAATACACCACGAAGAAATACGTACTTAACGGTTGTTTAATATAAAGCTTCATAATTAATGCAGTTTACATCCAGCATCACGTTATAAACTCTTTTTCATGTTGAATATAAAAATTAGTAAAACAACTAATTCCTTTGTGTTTCCATATAATCCTCCAGTAACTAAGTTCCAAAGCCTTCGTAAGATATAGTACGATTTGGAGGTGAAATCTGAATAGTAATACTATATCCTTTGACATTCTCCAAGGTTGCGAATTTACTCTGACGGTTAATTACTTTGAAAAGTAGTGTATTTACTGTATCGTGATATAACCGTTTCGACATTTACGTATGCTGATTTATATTACTGATAAATAAAAACAAATGCTCACAGTGCAAAATTCTCATAACGAAATATGTTTTTGAGAATAAATTACCTATTGCAAACAGGAATTGCTTATGATACTTCGTACCAAGATGTGAGACGATTTATTCAAAAGAAGGTTTCAAGTTAAATGTCAAAAGATGCCGCATTGACTCTATATTATTGACTAACTTTGAGATCGTTTGCATATATTTTTGTTATGTTTGTGCATACAAAAGACTTGATATATAGTTTTAATTAAGGTTACTCTGGTGAAAACTAATTTGCATAAATGTAGGTGAACAAGCTTGGCAGAACAGTGTAGTTTGATGTCCATGTTCATTTGCAGCAAGTTTTACGCAAATAAAAGTCTTTATATAAGACATTTGCGAATTAGGACGAAGTGGTCTGTAGTCACCCATGAAGACCGATAGTGTAAGGGGGCCGTCTCAACATAATTGTATTATATATTGTTCGGTAGGAAAACATGCACACAAATGTCAATAAGTTCTGGCTTATTCTGCAAACACTTTGCAATAAGGGATATAGAATTTGCTTTTTTTTTCCGTCCGACTGTCCGTCCGAGAAAGTTTCTGTAATACATATGTCAAAAAGTATTTATCTAACTGACATTACACGTTACTTAAATGCTTTTTGAACATTAGAAGTTATGCGTCTTAGACACAGTGGTCAATGTTATCTGGGATGATCACCCTGTGTCAGTCTTCCGTTGTTGTCGTCTGGCGTAGACACTTTCGATTTGGAAACTCCACAGATCACAATTCAGGCATAATCATATTGTGACTTGGTCAGAATGTTTGTTTTAACAAAATGTCGGGAGAGTTTGACTGGGTCTAACGTATGCCACTAGGACTCTGCATGGTTAACAATGTTTTTTTTCTGATATATTGTTATAATTTTTAATTCCAGACAACACAATTATTAATCTGATCTAAACTTATGATTGCAAATAGCCAGACTAAATTTCGTAGAGATCAAACAAAGTTTTATCTATCTTAGACGATTTTTCTATGATTTATTCTAGAGACCAAGTTAGTGACTCAAGATTGCCGAGCATTAAACTTGACCCAGAAAATGGTAGCTTAATACTTTTGGTGGTTTGTGTAATACATTTTTTCTGATGGACAGACAAACACACGAAACCAAATCTACATTCCCCACCGCATAGTAGAGGCCCTTATCACCGTTCATACTCCACTTTGTCTTAATTTGCAATGAAGAGGAACATGTCTCCGACTTATGTTAATACTGTGATATTAAAAGTAGACAATATTTACATTTGTTAAATACATGTACCTTAAATTAAAAGAAAAACAGTGAAATTCGGTACGTTCTAGTTAATGTGTATAATACAAACATTAACCTTGTCAATAAAATATGTAGGGAAGTGTCACAGATTATACAGAATATTTTATCCTTTTTATGAACTGGTAACCGAAAAAAAATTGTTTACATTTCTGAATATACACCATAGACTTCATTTTATTTGACACTACTGATTTTGAATGTACATGTAAACTTAATCTGAGGTGTTTAAATGTGTAATTATGATGTATTGTTTCTTACTTATTATTAATGCTAGCTAAAGCACTGCCGAACAGTAGATGCGGACTGGTTCAAAACGACGAGAAAATAATATGGATAAATATGTATATGGTATATGAGATAGCTTGGATAGCTCGAATAACAGATAACACGACATCTTTTCTTCCTGCCACTTGGAGCGGTAAATTAGTCATTCAGCTTACGGTAAATTCAAATGAACACACAAGAAGATCACTAGGAAGCATAAAAAATAATGGCTGGCATGTCTTACTGAGTCACTGAAATTTGCAATATGACCCTTACTCCTCCCAGCACAGTTTAAGCTGAAGTCTGCTACGAGATACATGTTGCTAACGAACTTTTTCTTCAGCTATTAAGGCACGCTAGAATCAGGGGCAGATCCAGGATTTAAGGTTTAGGAGGGGGCATGCAGTTTTGAATGATATATTATAAGGGGACGTTAAACATGATTGTTTTACTCTTTACCACTTGTAATATAAGAATAATAAATGACGATGTACGAGCAACAAAGCGATCTTTTTAGCTTTCTACTACGAGATACATGCTGCTAACGAAATTTTTCTAGCTATTAAAGCACTCTAGAATCAGGGGCGGATCCAGGATTTTAGGTTTAGGAGTGGGCATGCACTTTTGAATGATATATTATGAGACATTAAACATGATTGTTTTGCTCTTTACCACTTGTAGTATAAGAATAGTAAATGACGATGTACAAGCAGCAATGCGATCTTTTTAGCTTTCATTTTCATTTGCAATAAATATCCACCTTTCTGAATCATGGTTGTGTAACTTGAGCAGAAAGTACTTTTTTTGTTCCCTGGATTAATACCTATGGTGATTTTAATGTAATAATAAAAAAAAGAGTGTTTTTTACTTTTTAGTAGATATATCTTCAGCGGGGTATTAATTATATCGAATCATAATCACGAAATCACGAAAGAAGTTAAAAAAATTCTCATGACCATGATTTACTGTTAAATTTTGTCTTAATACTTATAAAGAGCATGTGCTAGGGATTAAAACAGAAAACGTCAAATATGCCTAAGAATATCACCTTCGTGGTATAAATTAAGGATATGAGAGCGACATAAGCAGAATATTTTTCATGATTTAAACTTTTTTATTGCATAACTTATTATTTATTTTGTTGGGTTTAACGTCGCACCAACAAAATTATAGGTCATATGGCTTTGATGGTAGAGGAGGACCCCAGGTGCCCCTCCGTGCATTATTTCATCACGAGCGAATACCTGAGTAGAACCACAGATCTTTCGTAATTTAGCTGGATGGATTCCTCACATAACCAATTCAACGAACCGAGTGAGGCTTGAACCCACATCGATGAGGGGCAAGTGATTTGAAGTCAGCAACCTTAACCACTCGGCCACGGAGGCCCCTTGTTATTGCATAAACAACGTAAAACGATCATATGCTTGGCAGATATTAGAGACTGGGTGGTGGTCTCGGGCTCGCCCTCTCCCCTGAATCCGTTATAGAGAATGATACTAATGTTCTGCTAACAATTAAGGCCAGTTCAAATGTACTGTTTCTTCAACTGTGTGATACAAAGGTATTTTTGTCATCTATTAATACATGGTAAATGTATGTCAATTTACGATTTATCAACATAAAAAAGCACATGCCTTCGTCTGTTCTTATTGACTTCATTGTTTTTTGTTGTTTTTTTTTTCATTTTGATTGATGCTTGGAGTTAAATGAAATGCTACATTAAAGATTTATTTAACCAAAGGTATATCGGTCATGCAAGTAAATAGTCAGTTGCGAGTCAAGGTTAAGAAACTGTAAAACCGGTAACTGGAATGTACTTAAACTGTTCACGGACAATTAAAATGATATAATTGTCTACATAAAACAGAACAGAAACGCTGGAAGTGCTAAAAATGCCAACAGAAATAAATGGGGATTGATGGGAAGTAGTTAGATCTGACGAATTCTTCTCTGTCTCATCTACCTAAGACTCTGTTACCAATACCACGATTCAAAAGCATGAGAGAAGAGTAGAATATCAGCAAAGATGTTAAGAAAACATAAAAATATACCTTAGGCTCAAAAAGACAATTTTCTTTGCTCAAATCTAATTGTGTAAAGAAGATAACTTCATAAGATGTGATCAGTTGTCTGGTGCCTTAAGCTCTCCGCTAATAAACATAGGCGTATATTAAAACGCTTTTAAAAACATGTTAACTTCCAGGGTGATTTTCATACCTAACATACATATATGCATAATGTGTAAGCGTTATTTTGTTTTGAAATATGCTCTCTGTCTGCAGCCTCGTGCTGAAACAACATTCTTCGTATATATAAAAGCACGAGTTTAATAACATTCAACAGTTTTCATGATATCTATATCTTCCCTTTTAGTATTCACTAGTTGAGTTTTGAAGTTAATACCTAATATAATCACGGCTTTGTCCATCTTATTCTTTGAGTAAGAGCCATTTAGTAATTCGGTTGCCTAAAAGTTCAACCCTTTTATTTGAAAGAGAATGCATTGCTTTCAAAAGCTTTTCGGATTACGTACTGAAGCACATGATTTTATGCTTTTGTTTAAAACTAAAAGAAAGCTTTTTCTAAAGTAGGATTTTCTGAAAATATAATATGAAGATAGTTATTCAATGAGACACTGTATTCGCTTTTTACAGCTTTGGCGTAGGGAAAACCCACTCGCTTTTATCTTTTAATGGAACTTTTTTTATGAAAATGGGAAATCTGAAGCTTACTTTTAAGATGCGTTAATAGATGCATTTAGATTAGAGGACAGTACTACCGCTAGAATGAACAAATCGATTCCAAAGTTAACAACATAAAACTTTGAGGACATTCAGTAAAAGGGCTATTTCATGAAATGTTTTATGTTACTTGCGGAATTCCATACTAGAGTCATTTTCATAAATTTAAGGAAACGTCCCTTAATTTACAATAATTATACTTAAAGATAAAGTAACATTAAAATGCTTCTGTAATTTTTTATCATAGACACTCTTGTTTTCAGCATAATTTGTCCTACTTCCCGAGAAATACTATATTAAATAAGTCTATAATTTTTTATCACAGACACTCTAGTTTTCAGCATATTTTGTCCTACTTCCCGAGGAATACTGAGTGCACTTGCTTACAAATAAGGTGTCATGCCGGTGTTACTGTACTTTCGGGTCTTATCCCATTGAGATTGTGAAGTCACCAATTTGAAGCCATCCCTATTTTGACTGCTAACAAATTTTGTATCATTTCTGATGTCTTTAACAACTGTTTCTGTTTATTTTCTGCAGGACTACATTTCTGTGCTAAAGTAAAACTTACTCCAAACGAGACGGCTTAAAGGTGTGAATGAAAATGTGGATGGTGGATGTAAACATGCGTAGCAAAAACAGTTCATTCTTCATACCTGTTTTCTAGTTTTGAATGAACTAGATAGTGGTAAACTTTAGAAATACAGCGATGCCATTGTGGTAGTTTTGTTGTGAAATTCACAATCCATGTCCAAAATGAATTTTCCACTATACAGCAAAGAAAGAAAAATGATACCAGGCAAACACTATAAAAATTGTATAACCGAACAGATATTGTGACCGCCAATGAGGGTTTAGTTAGTCTTAAGTGGAATAAGCTTTTTTGACTTTTAAAGTATAATTAATAGTGATATCTGTGTGAAATACAATGACAAAGACCCAATATATGAATAATTTTCATACAGGTTTTCTTCAATTGTTTTAAGTATTTTAAATGCAATAAAAGTTTGAAAATTAAATTGAGTTTACATATTGATGGACTGATTTCAAACTTAGCTTAAACAGAATTCGGGTTTTTGTGCAAGATCTCGAGTTAGAAACAAATAGTTATATTTTTGATGAAAAAAAAAAACCAAAACATTTTGACTGTAAAATTGAAATTCTAAAAGGTTTAAAAATTAACAAATGGATTAAACTACCACTACCTTAGTCTTTTAGAATGATGCTTTTTACTTGATTTTGCAAAATAAAGTCCCAATACACGAAATGCCATTGTACGGATTTTGGCGGATCAAACAGTAATAAAGAAAGACATAATTCATTTCTGTTTTATTTGTTTAGAAGCTTCCAAATTGTTGTTTCTATCAGCAAATGAACAACATAGTGTTTTGCAGTTTGCTGACAATAAAACTCCAAACGAATTTGTCTACAGAATCAATAGATTAAGTAGAAAAACAAAGGTTACTACGGGAGACATTTTGCGCAGCGATATAATAAGGAAATATAAAATTTCTGGGGAAGGTGTCTGTTTAAATGTTAAGGCATTCCGTGTTATTCAATATTTATAAGATTTTTATTCATTAGTCAGCATGTTTATGTCTACTGTTTACATAGATATTCAAGTTTATGAAAAGCAGTCGTGAGATGCATTTTCTTAATGAATTTCGGAGCGGAGCTGCTTTCTTTGAACATGGCTATTTCAGTTGGATGATAGTCTTTGTTTATTAATACGCGTTAAAGCGCGTAAAATTTTCTCCACGTTAATAGTAGAAAGTCACACTATTGCAACCAAACTTTAGATGTTCATAATTGTGTGAAGGTTTTGTTTGTCTGTAAGCTTTTTTACAATTTATGCCATAACATTATACTAAATTCTGACCTTTAAAATATTTGCTAAAATATTCCACAAATAGATGTTTACTTCAAATGTAGGAATGTATCTAACTTTACTAAATATATAAGTTTATTGTGTATGTTGATTAAATGTCATGAAGAAGTAGTCGTTACTTAAAACATTGTTCAAATGTTTAGCGGTAGAGCTATAACACATTTAAACTATGTTCAGATAAACATATTTTAGTGTGTACTGTTTTAAACCTAAGGCATAGGACTGTTGATATACATAAACTTGTTACTTTTACGTTACATAAACAATGTTAACTAATTGTTTATATTTCTTAATACAAAATGTTGCTCTAGTATACCTATAATGAAGGAGAATAACCTTAGATAGTCCCTCCCGGTACAAGCAAAATCCTTTGTAGAGCCTCCCATAAGCAGCTGGATTTAATTCGTACACTGAAAACGTTCCAGATCCCGGGGAGCGAAGAAACTACAGAGTTGAGGGGTAAGTGAGGAACCAAGCGTGATTGTACTTTTTATTCTCCTTCAGTACTAGACTGTAATAAAGATCTGAAATACTCAATGGTTGGTGATCAATCCAGTCTCATGATTAACAAATCTAAGGAGAATATGCTTTATTTTGATGGCGGTTTTACCAAAATCTGTGAAATAGAAAAGATACAGCTATTTCATTATTAATTATATCACAAACCAACACTCATTATGAGGAAAATGACATAATGTTATGTGAATATCTTTACATTTGAAATTACTTATTTTTATTTTATTCTTTCATATTCATACCACTGATTTAACATGAGGCTTACGGCGCACCAATGCAGTACATGTTATATGGTTAAATATTAGTGTCACATCTCCTTTACATTGAAATAGAAATATCCTGTACTGAATCAAATTTTTAATATCTGCAGCAAAGAGATACAACAAAGCAAAGCGTTAAGACAATTAGTTTCTTCTTATGACCATGCAAGGGTAAGACGGTGGTTCAGATCCTTTCCAAACACAGATATCCATTCCTAAAACAACGGGAAACCATAGCTTGATATATCAGCCACTGCTTCAACAGTAGGGTAATGAAAAATCTGTACTGTTTTCGAAATTTATTTCCAAACTTTTAACTCCATTATCAATAGTAATTTTTAATTTTAGGGGATCTACAAAGAACGGGATACATAGCATTTCAAATAGAACATACATACTGAAAATCAAGCTGTATCCACGTGAACTCAAATCTTTAGGCCTCTTAATTTACCTATTCGGCAAATATAGTTTAGGATTCGCAAGAGTACATTTAACACGATACGTTTTGCAGACAGCGACGGGTTTAACTCTGCTTACAAGAGATTCGCCGCATTCGGAGGCGTTCATGTTTTGTAGACTTATCATTGCTGCATAGATTGTATTGATACTCAATTGACTTGTGGCATTTTGAAAGTAATTATTGCGTAGGAAACGACATAAGGAAGTAGTCCTGTTGAACGTATCAAGTTAAATGTCAAACCATTTTCTGTTTTTAACTGATTTAGATTTTATATTGTTAAAATATTTTCTTATAGTTAATATATTTCAACAGTGAACAAGGCGTAAGCAAGGGGAAAAAAAATGGAAACTCTATAATACATTGAACTTGGTTATATTCCCTAGCTTAGCAATGTGATGTCACGGAAAGAAGTTATAACTAAGGCTACCGAAGTTATGTCCGTGTATCATATTGTTTTGAACAAACAGTAAACGCAAACCTGAAATAAGAACTAGGATGGACAATGAATACTATAGACCTTTCCTTACAGAACGTAGAGTCGTTCTTTAGATTTCCGGAAAATCAAGTTACTTGGCAAGTTATCAGCTGACTTCTACGGCCTATCAAAACAATGGGCATGTAATAGAATACAATGGCGTACCCTCGAATTCCTTCCGCAAACTATTACCAATTTTCCGAGATAGAGTATTTAAGATTCGTTGGCTAGACTCCGAAGGGTACACAAAAACTCAATATCAGCAAAACTTTCACTATTTCCTGTGTGCACATGCAGATTTTCGCTTAATTCGCGAAACTGAATCATTCTATTCGGTTAAGTATTGCCTTAGATATAAAACATTGAGGCAAGCATTTATGGCAAATTAAAATAAAATTTTTCAATGCATGCGACAGTTATGGCCCGGGCAAACTCTAAAATGACCTAAGACCCCTAAACTTCATGCTAAGTATAAACGAGATTCCTTGATGCATGTCAAAGTTATGGCTAAGACAAGATTTGACATGACATTTGACCTCTGCGACCTTGACCTTTGAGATAGGAATCTGGGGATTGTGCGTGAATTACGTCTTATTTGGGTAAACATTTTTGCTAAATATGAACAAGATTGCTCTATACATGTAAAAGTTATTGTCCGGCCAAACATTCCACTAATCCGCATAATCACACATACTCTAAACGATTACTAGTATTTCTTCGCTCTCGCAAGTTGTTATGCTTGTATCATAATAATTTTGATATCGCCTTATATTCATATTCATCTGAAATTTCTTTAACATTACGTGGGGTATTATATGTTTAATAAAGTACCCCCGATTACTCAATTTTATTCAATTTCAGAAATGCTTAAACAGTGTATAAAATAAAATAAAATTGAGAGCATTGGCCTGTGCTTTTCTGCTCTTGTTTGTCTTAGAAACTAATGTTCTTCATACAATATGGAACAATTCTTAATTCTAAAAAAAAAAAAAAAAAAGAACTCTGGCAAAGTGCCTCGTATCAAACTTGTACACCGTTTTCGTATATTCTTAATATTCATAACAATTACATAGACCGAGAAACAATTCTGCCTCCAAGGGCGGGTCCAAGATTTGGTGTAAAGGGGGCCGCAACAAGGGGTTTTCCTGGGGCATGCACCCCTCCCCATTGAAAATTTTGAAAACAATGGATCCATTTGGTGCATTCTGAGGTACTTTATTTGGTATTGAAAAAGGACAGGTTTTGTGACAAAATCAACCCAAATAACATGCTAATTATAGTCCATGTTTAATGACTTGTCAGACTTATTCTTTCGTAAGTATCTCAGAATGGACTTTTCATAGCCCGGATTTTATGGGGAGGGGTTACCAAAGGCTATTAACATAGAAATGGTGCTCATGCAAACTTTGTTGGACTTTTTGTGCGAAGGTAGCGAGCGAGAAAAAATTCATTTTTTTACCTAGAACAGAAGATAATTATCTATGCGAGCGAAGCGAGCGAGAAAGAAATGCATATTGTATATTTTTCGTCCAGAACAAAAGATGAATTACGTATTCGAGCGTATCGAGCGAGATAAATTGCATATTTTACACTTTTTTTTTCACCACCCCGGATCCGCCCTTGGCCCCGAGCTGATGACGGCTAATGTTAACTGTGCAATGAATACATCATGTTTTAACGAAGCATGAAAATGTCAACATCTTAATTAGACCTTTTCGGCGTAAATTTAAATATAAACCACTTCATATATGTATTTCGATCAATTTCGAGGGGTTTCTTAAAACACTTGACAGAACATATTTTGACTATATTTTAGACTTTGGTCTTACTCAGCTGAGGCATTACTATGAGACTTGGTATTAATATTAACTAACAGTATGTTATTCGTTGTTGTCCACAGAAAAGAGGCATGTCCGCTTGATGTTGATGACAGGCTATGCATGATAAGAACATACGTATGACGGTATAATCGATTAGGCGAAAAGATAAACTTTTAACATACCATTTTTAAATTTTGTTTTAATTGCCAACATAATTACTGCACAAGAAGCGATACACATGTAGATATCCTTGCTGGAGTAATAGCCAAATTATAACAACACTGTCTTTCAACCTGAATATGTAACATATACAGAACAGAATAAAATACATCTAGTTATTACAAGCGAAGCGAACATATTTTTGTTGAATATTCTTTGATATACTTTAATTGTAGCCAGGTTATAACATTTTTATTGCTTACTGACCTTTGCTGGGAAGCAGTAGGATATGTTAAACACTGTAATACCTATTGAGTGCGAAGCAAGCAAAATGTTTCATGATATTTTAGTACATATTTCTTGAAAATCATTTTCTTCATAATAGGGACAATACTACTAATATGCATTAAGTTTAATGTTGAAGTATTTATTTACTTTTCTGACAACCGCGCCCCTGATTTTCTAATGGTCATCGCTTTAATATAGATATGGATAGTTTAACGGCTGCAAGTTTCCTATGAAATATGGTTGTGATCCCAAGTTGTGTAAAATTTCATACTGGGCAACTGAACTACGGAGCGAAAATTAGAGGTCGAGAGTAAGACGAGACAAATATATTCTATAATTGTGGAATATTTTATTTGTTTAAAATTTTTCAGTTTTCAAAATGGCGATATGCAAGACCATTTCCTAAGTTGGACAATCTCCTTTGTGCGTCTTACTAGTATTAACCGAAGATACATTATTCGCTGTTGTCTTGTGACAACCCCCAACGTTTGTTCGAAGTACATAATACATGGACAAAGTCGTATGTAAATACATTTACGCCGAGAAGGTCTATTACGTCATTACGTTTAAAATATAAATTCGCCGCAGTTGTCTAAAGAATATTTCATTGACCTAAACGGTGCAGGTGTAACTTAGCCTTCAAAAATCCCCATTCTTTTGTATTTGTGTTACATGATTAAACATTTTAAACACTAAGACGTCATGAATATTCGTTCGGGCATAAACTTGGTATGACGTTGTTAGATCAATCCACAATATCAAATAAACAAATGAGTACAATTCACATTCATTCACTGTTAAAGAGCTGAAATGCAAGAATTCGTATCTCTCACTAAAAAAAAAAAAACGAAATCAAAGGTTAAACAGTATATTAAATATAAAATATTTTTGAAAATTACATATATTGTATATATTGCTAGAACATTTACCTAATTATAAATTGGCGTCACGTTTATGATACTGAAGAAGTTTTTCAGATAAACTCTGCCTTTACAAAAAAAACAAAAAAACAACAACATCAACAAAAAAAAAAAAACAACACAAAACGCTTATGCATAAGATAAGACCTAACCCGCTATTTGTATTTTTGATCTATTGTGTAATATCATTAATGCTTTGATTACAGTCGTTTCATTCGTGAATAATTGAATGCTAAATATTTGATTGATGTTATTGTAAATGTTCTGTCTCCATAAGTCGAAATTCCATGAAAAATGATCGGCTAGGTCTGAGAAAATAACAAAAAAGAAGTCTCTAATTTGTGATAAAAAAACCAGGCACATTTAGAAGTTTAATTATTCACCGTCAGGTTGTCATCATGCCACTTAGTAACCACATAATGTTCGTCACATCGGATCTATAAATGCATTTGAAATATTCAGTGAGTTAAGGTAGTTCTGCACGATATATATTTTTTCTACAACGTAGAATTTTATTAAATTCTGATTTTTCAAAACTTTTAACTATGTACAGTATACATAGAAACTTCGACAAAAAAAAAAAAAGCAAATGATCGTGCGCTTGATTTTACTGCTTCACAGATTTCAAAATCTTGGATCTCACACCAGTGTTAACAGTAAAATCACGATTTTGGTAACATTTTGGGAAGTCGAAATTTTTCCTCACTGTAGACTTAAAAGAAACTTTTTACAGTCGTAAATTTACATATTTTCTATGATATAGTGAAATAAAATTTATGAAGTGTATAGGTTCGGGTGCTTGTTCATGAGATATTCTGTTATGATGAAAGAGATTTGCACTTTCAGGCTAACATTAAGACGTTATTTAAATCATTTTACGTGTCAAACTTTTCAATGTTTTATTTTAACTTTAGAAAAGTAGCAATGTTGCCGTCTTAATAAATTCACTCCATGACTGCAATCAATTTATAAAATAATTTCGTGTCCGTAGGCCGGATCCAGGCTTTATTCTTTGTTTTACGGATAAATGACGCTACGTAATGACTTCCGGTACATCAAAGCAGAACTATCTTCAACTCGTCTTGTTCTTTGTTTGCGATGAAAGACAGAAATGGATAAAATGACAAGATTAAGTTTTGATTCAGCAAGACATTTACAAATAACATGAGCTCTGAATAGCTTTTTTTACCGACTAATGTCATCTTGGACGTTTCTGCCTCGCTGAACTTCTTTTTCTTCGTTTCTTTCCGCGCCACAAATTCATTAATGATGGCGGTAATCTGTATCTCTGTGCTATTATAGTTCCCATTCAGAATGGCGGATTATGGTGGACACCTGGTAGGAAGGAACCATTTCTATTGGTAACTTTCAATGAGTCAATTGCTTTTTGTTTAGCATTATGTTTCATCACTGGTTGCATATACGGAAAGGAGAAAATGGGGGCCCTTCACTTCATATTCTTGGCCATGTTCGAAAGTTTTAGCTAGTTTTCGTAGTAAAATCCCACCGTAATACCATCTTGCCGAGGCGAGCCGGCACAATCATTGGTTTGTTAAAACAAATATCTGGTTAAGTCAACAAACGTCGTCCTTGCGCATGTAGTAAATGAACTATCTGAACTCTGTTTATAATCTTTTAAAAGTATTATAAAGGACTGAAATGCGCATAAAAGATTTTGGTTACACGAATAGCTTTTAAGAGCAAATAGTTTCCTTTAATATCCACTACTTTCAATTGAAAAAGATAGACATTTTGATAAAATATAATTTGTGACTGTACACATTTTCATTTTTTTTTTGATTTTGTAATTCTAATCTGTTCCAACTGAATAATGCTTAATCATGTTTTCAATTAAAGAATTTATTTTTATTTTATATATGCTGTACACAAATGTAAATTTAAAACGTTGAATGCTATTTGTGCGTTTAGATCTAATTACATGGGAACAACTTGCAAATCTTCCAAGAATCACTAGCGCGATTCCTGGATTTGTAAGAATGGCAAAAATGTATGTGTTGCATGCATTTTTCTACCGTCCACGAACAGGCTCAATCAAACCGAGCCTGCAACATTTTCGTTTTTGTCGTGTTGAGCAACTTGTGGAGTTTCCACTTTCTATTTCATACCGTCTGAACTCACAAAATAGCATTTTTTCTTAATTAAGAAGAGCAATGTTCAAGTATTTTGAATTATCTGTTATGATACCAAGTTCGATGTGAGGATTTACAATACTACATTAAATAATTATGTAACGAAATGATTAAAGTATTATTTTTCTCAGTTGTCACCAAACAACAGAGTCGCAAACTGCTCCGCTTTGGGGGTGTTATCAAAGTGATGTCTTGTCGTATACAACTAATTAATAGAAAATCTTACGTTTCTCCAGACTAATAATTGCCGACTAAATAAACATGGTTGACATAAGATGATACCTTGATCAAATTCTGCACATAGTTAATTATTGCAACAACATATAAGGAAATCATAATTGTAATAGTTTCAAGTTAAATGTCAACCCGAATTTTGTTTCATATTATGTTTTGGAATCTGACTGAGTTAATTTATTTCATATTCAGGAAATATATAATATATATATATAATACATGCAAAGGCGTAAATATATTGTTTTCACTAATTTATCTTTGAAAAGGTGTTTATATTCAGATGGTAATTGCAAATACAGGTGTTTAATTATCAAGAGAACTATATTAAACTGAAAATGAACACAAGAAGGTTAGAAAAAACTATCGTAGAGCATTTGCGAAGATTTAATCAACATATTCAAAGTATGTAGATGGGGAATATGATTTACATATAAACAATCACGAAAAAACGGATGGTTCATAGGCATTATGGGGTACAGAGGCAGAAATATATGTGGCAGCTTTATGTTAGAAATTACAGTATATATGGTAAATGCAGACAAAATACTTACACTGAACTTCCTCCCGGTCGACAATACAAGGTGCGAAAGGAAAATAAAACAACTATTTTAATCTACCTCTGAGAAACCAAAATCAGACAAAACTGATCATACAAATCACACAGAAAGTAGTAGATATTTAAGATTTGGTTGGTTTTCTATGGAATGGATGAAAACAGGGATAAGTAGCACACAACCAGTTACAGTTAAAGAAAGCACCCAACTATCAAATTTTGAACATAGTATTACTAAGAAAGTGAAGGAGATTGTAGGGTAAGTAACCAGATGAGTATATCAACATTACAGAGATGAGATACCGATGCCAAAGTAATAGAAAGAGCATTGAAACTCGAGGGTAAACGATTTGTACGAAGGGGCGTAGCCCCCTAGTATAAATCGTTTACCCGAGAGTTTCAATGTTCTTTCTCTTTTGTATCATAGCCATCCATATATGGCAGTTGTAGGCGTTCCACATTGCCATATTCAGCAGTTCAGTGAGTACTTAAAATCCTTGCTTTACAAATGTGTAAAACCCAGGTAAAATATACCAATGCTAGAGCAGAAAATCAATAAAATACACTTCGCTGTCTACTGTTTCAGACACGCTGATATACTTTCTTTTCCAACAGTGCGGTTACTAGCGTGCGGGTATTAAATACCTGCACACTTTTAGTTACCGCACCCTGTACTCAGTGTATACGAATTACCTGCACCAAATTTGTTAAGAAAAATCACCTAGCTATGATACAACAATATAAAATGAGTAAGAACAATACACAGGTACAAATTCACCTTCAAGGAAGCTTACAACCACTGAAACTGATCCCTTGAGGAAAGGGTTTTCGTTTATCCCAACAATGTATAAATTGTCTCAGCACAAATACACAACGATGGAATTGGAAAGAAAAATGAGATTATATGAATTTTTCTTCGACAATGAGGACAAATAAATTGAGGAAGAAACTCCATCGCTTAAGCAAAGGGCTGTTGTACTTAAAACAAAACTGGCAGAAGTAATGGCTTGATACGTACATACATGTAGATGATATCATATATGGTATAAAGGAAAAAGTTAAATCAAATTTGAATAAATAAGAGGGAAATGCATTGACATCGTAATAGTGTGATAAGACAAGCAGATAAAGGATCAGGAGTTGCTATAATTATACGAAAAGAAGACTATAACAAAATGTAGAAAATGAAACTGAAAATAATGAGTCATAAAGTCGCTCACAAAATATCAGAATAATAGTTGCAGAGGAAAGAGCTAGAACTACTGCAAACAGAATGTTTATAAACGATTATATAATGCATGAATTGAAATAATATATAATACCAAGGTGACCTGTGTCAGGGAAACTAAGAGGAATCCGAACTTGCAGGTTGCTTTTTCATGGCCTTAAAAGTTAGGCGCTTGACTTCAGACAAGTTGTTGAGAACAGATTGACCCTATTTTTATATTTTACTTTATATGATCTGTTTTTATTACAAATGTTGTCACTAATGTTAAAGCCTTTTTAAGCGAGGAGTGGTTTTATTTACAATGTCTTGTATAGCTTGTTGAAAATAGATTAAGTGCGAGGCAAGCCTTGAACACGTTTAAACCCCTTCTTTCTTCATATAGTTTACTGACCGTTCCAAGGCGGTGCCCCTATATTCAAGTTTGATTGCACAAATCAGATTGTATGAAAGAAATCTTTGTAGAACCACCAATAGTTGCGTTCAGATGGGATAGAAACTTCAGGCATATACTGGTACATGGAAAACTTATGAAAGTTATGAACGAAGGACAGATCGCCAACAAACGGAGTTGTAAACCAGAATGTTTAGTATGTGACATGTTAGCAAAAGCTCTGAATAAGTACAAGAACAACAATAAATTCAGATGCTAGTCAGTTAACCTCGTTACGGGATATATTGCATATCTGTGAAAAATTCGTTTACGTAGGCGAGACGTCGAGTGCGGTGAAGGAAAGAATGAAGACACATGAAGTAGAAATAAGTCTGAATAGACAAAAGCAGGTAGCGTTACGTTTCAATTTAACAGGGCACAATAAAGACAACATGGGAGTGAACATTATAGTACTTGTAAAAGACAAGTCAAAATAATAAAAACAGATTAAAGAACTAGAATAGATTCACAGACTAGAGACTGAAGCACCAGTGGGCATTGATAAAAAATCCCGTTTAAGTGTTTTATTGTTTGATTATAAATAATAAAATCTGTAAAAAGATCCTTTGGAAGCAAAGAATGCAACCAAACAGAATAATAGCACACTCGGTTTTGAATTTGTCCATGAGAGGTAATGAAATGTGCAACACCTTTCACGCCCTCAGCAACGGTTTAAGTGGAACTATATTAAACATTTATTGAATGAACTCAATGATCCCAAAGTGCCAGAAAATATAACAACACTAAATCCAAGTACGGGGAGACTATTTACATCCGCCACACGGCACTTAAAGATTGCTGTTGTGATAGTTAATAAAATCTGTATACAAAGATCCTTTGGAAGCAAAGAATGCAACCAAACAGAATAAAAGCAGACTCGGTATTATTAAGTCTGTTCATGAGAGGTAATGAAATGCGCAATATCTCTCACGCCCTTTAGTACCGGCTTAAGCGGACCTCTATTACACATTTATTGAATGGACTCTATGATCCCAAAGGATCAGCAAATATAACAACCCTGAATCAAAGTATGGGGAGACTTTTTAAAGCCGTCACATCCCATAAACATTGTTCATAGACAATAATATATATTGCAGTAGATACTTACATTCAGCTGAACAGTATTTTTCAAACAAAGTAATATCCCTATAGTTAATATGTGTATTTTTCACTCAGATTTCCAGAAAAAATGTATTAGTTAAATAATGACGATGCTAGTAGTATCTATGGGGTTAAATATAATGTTTATTTACATTGTACAACAGTTGTAATACTAGCTTTTTGTTATTGCTAAATATTGAGGACATTATAAGCTCACCTCAGCGGTGAGCTATTGTGGTCAGTGATTGCTCGGCGTCCGTCGTACGTCGTCCGTCAACATTTTTCTTTAAACAACATCTCCTTCTAAACTACCACGCCAATTTGGATGAAACTTCATAAGCATGCTCCTTAGATGGTCTGCCTTAATAACTGTTCAAAGAATTGAATTCCGTACAGAACTCTGGTTGCCATGGCAACTGAAATGAAAAACTTAAAAAAATCTTCCTGTCCAAAACCACAGGGCCTAGGGCCTTGATATTTGGTATGCAGCATCATCTAATTGGCCTCAACCAAGATTGTTCAAATTATTTCACTAGGGTCAAATATGCCCAGGGTGTCACATGGTTTATATAGACTTTTATAGGGAAAAACTTTTAAAACCCTCTTGTCCAAAACAACAAGGCCTAGAGCTTTGACATTTTGTATGTAGCATTGTTACACCTTAAAACGTTAGCAACGCATTTTGGTAGTAACTACCAGAATTCTGCCGAGTTTTGGCAGCGACAAAATGCATTGCAAGGGTACATATGATGTGTTAAGTATCAAAGAATGGAACGTATTTGGGTAGTTTTATCTACATCAGGGGCTGTGCTTCTTTTTACATTACGCACAAAAGAGAGATATAAAAAGAGGGAATGTCTCTTATAAAATGAAAAACTTGAGCTAAAAACTCTTTAGAAGTTCCAATGTGATTTATGGTTCTCGTTCCAAGTCGTATAAAGTATTTTAGTCGAGTAATGGACAGACTCTATGAAATATGCCACTTAACCTCAACTTTTAAAGAGATGTAACAGTTTAGGTGCGTACATTTGTGCTTTCAGCCCAAAGGCAATTCTACACCCCATGATGTAAGAAAAGCTTTTCAAGGACCAGGTGAAAATACGAGAAAGTTATGTCCGATATACAAAAATACGAGTGCCTGATTTTTACTCGGCTCGTTACCGTCGGAATTAAATTCAATGCCGAGTTTGATTATTTAGTTGTATTTCACTATATTAAACATTGAAATATTCTAAAGATGCTTGGTGGATAAAGGTTGCATTTCTACCTGGCATATACTTTTAAAGGTATTATACAACCCGTCTTACGTGACCTTTCCTCGTGAATCTCATGAGTTTTAATCTCAAACAGTCTATACTTTCTTATGGGCGTTTGTAAAACATGTCCCAGGGTCATTTGAACGACGCCTCAAATAATTGTGGTGAACGGCTGTGCCAAGTTCCTTCAATATATCCCGATGTATGTCAAAGTTAAAGTTGCATTGACCTCTCTTACATGTGTTCCTGTGGTCCTGCTTGACTGAATCTAGGGCCGTTATATTTTCAAGGTCAAAGTCGAATGAGCGACTAAGTTCCATCATGATTCTTTGAAATAATATTGTCCATTCGTCACAAAATATTCTTTTTTTTTGTGAATCACGGGATTAATATTAATACCGTTTTGCGTTGAATGTTTACATATCCAACGCATTTTGGTGCTACATTTTCGTAGACTACCAAATTGCGTTCAGTGTATTTTGGTGCTACATTTTCTTAGCGTTCAGTGTAACGCATTTTGGTAGTGACTACCAAAATCGGCCGAATTTTGGTAGTGACTATTAAAATGCGTTGCTACCATTATGAGGTGCAACATAGCATCACTTTGTTGTTCTCTACCAAGATAAGTCAAGTAACCTCCCAGGGTCAAATATGGCTCCGCCCTGGAGGCCACATGGTTTATATAGACTTATAAATATAGGGAAAACAAATTTTAAACTCTTCCTGTCCAAGACGACAGGGCCTTGGGCTTTGATATTTGGTGTGTAGCATCATCCAGTAGGCCTCTACCACGATTGTTCAAATTGTATCATTAGGGTCAAATATGGCCCCACGCTAGGATCACCTATTATATTTCAAATAGACTTGTATAGGAAATAAAATTTAACAATTATTGTCTTAAACCATAATGCCCAGGGCTTTGATATTTAATATGTGGCATGCTCTAGTGGTTCTCAAATCATGACCCCTGGGTCAATATATGCCACACCTCAGGGGGTCCTTTGTTTTACATTAACTTATATGGGAAAAATCTTCTTGTCCAGAACCATAAGGTCCATACCATATTTGCTATTTAGTATTGCCTTGTGGCCAATTATCAAATTTGTTCAAATCATGACCTTGGGGGTCAAATTTGTTTGTGCGCCCTGCGGGGTCAACTGTTTCTACATTGGCTGATATAAGGGAAAACCTTTAAATGTATTTTTTCTGAAATAAATATTTTTTCTGAAACCATAATGCCTAGTGCTTAGATATTTGGTATGTGGCAAGCTTTTATGTTTCTTTAATTATATTTTTCAAATAACGACTCTGGGGTTAATATAGACAACGTCGGGTTGATCCCTTGCTTTACATAGACATTTGTTTTATGAAGCAATGGCAAAGGAATTTGAACCACAAGTGTAATCACTGTATGCTGTCACATGACCTGGTATATGGCAAGAAAAAGGCAAGATGGCGGGTATTGAGGAAAGACAGGTTTCTTATTTGTTCATCGATTTTTCTGTGACTATTTCCTTTAGGGGGTACTTTTTGTTGTATAACACAACACTGATATTTGTCTTCCATCGACTGTTTACCATTACCTCAGACGACGGCTCGATTTTCTAGACTTTGCCCTTGAATGCAACAAACACAACGGAAAATAAATTTAAGAGAGAAGAAACTCAGTCTTTAGATTTTTCACCCATTTCTTGCGCGATTTCTGCCAGTTTATGAAATACACATAGACTATATACATAGAAAAACGTGTGTATCAGCCAGATCGCTGAAATCCGAATACTTCTTCTAAACATTCTCGTTTTAAAATTTGCCCAGTGCACGGACAGATAGCCGAGGTACCTCTTTTAGGTTCTCTTTTTTGTTTTTGTTTTTCATGTTACGGTATAGATATTTGAACCACGTATTTAACTTTTGATACAGATTTCAATACTCTTCTAAACCCTGACCCATTCATCTACTTTCTTGTTTTTGAAGCTACAGCAGAGCGATTTGGATCACATTTATAATGTTTGATACAACTTTCAATTCTCATCTGGAATAGTCTACATCTTGACCTACTAACCTACTTTCATGTTTTTGACGTTACAGCAAAGAAATTTGGACCACATTTATGTTTGAGACATATTTCAATACTCATCATGGAAGTCTTAATCGTGACCTACTGACCTACTTTATTGTTTTCGAAGTTTCAACATAGAAATTTGGACCACCTGTATAATTTTTGATACAGAATTCAATACTCATCTTTAATATTCTTAAACTTGATCGACTGCCAAACTTTCTTGTTTTTGAAGCTACAGCAAAGAGATTTGGACCACCTGTATATCTTTTTAACAGATGTCAGTAGTTATCTTGAATAATCTTTAGCATGACCTACTCACCTTGTGTTTTTTAATTTGTTCAAGCAAGCAACTAAACTAAAGGGAGCGATATATGGCTATCATGGCCCTCGTGTTTAATTTTATAATAGCACAGATTAATACGCATTTTATTTTTACACAGTTTCATCTTTCCTATGTATTGAGCAATGTTTGTGACCCATGCCTTAATACAAAGGTGATGTCAAGATCAATTTTTCTATTGATGTTTAGAAGATCTTGCATTTATTATTTGTACCAATTTATCTATACAAAAGAACACATGTCACAGATGATATGTTTCATATGAGTCGTACCGGATTATATGGGCGAACTTATTTTATATGACAGTTAGCCAGAATAATTGCAAAAATATATACCTAAGACTTTTGCTTGTGACTTGATAAAGGCCCTGAGCCAAAACGTTGTTGCAAAGAATGATCATAGAATAATTGTTAAAACAATCCCTACGGATTTTTATTAAATACATTTTCAGATAGCTTATAGATTGCCTTATAGTAAATTTTGTTCGAATGGTTTAAAATTAACTTCCGTCTATTAAAGATTGTGAACCAACTCCCTCGGCATAATATTAAATGCAATTAATACGCCGGAATTCTGCCTAATGCTGAATTCCAGCTACGGCTGGAACAACTTCTGATTTTTTATTTTCGAGGGAGAAAAATATTGTGTGCAAAATGAATTAACTACTTGATTTTAAGGTCAATATGCCAAAGGTCAAGGTCACATTGACCCAGAGCATTAGAACTTTTGTGTACAGTGACCAAATAATTACTAAATGCATCAAGGGGGCATTTCGTGTTCTACGAGCTCTTGTTTAGCAATGAAACGATATTCCGTCATGCCAATGAATATCAAACATACGGAGAAATACCAAAGTTAACATTGGTTAGGAAATATTACAAAATTCTTGAATTAAAAAAACAAAACTAAATGATACTAAATAGTGCAAGTGATACTATTTTTGATATTATTTCCGCAAAGCGGTACATCAGATGATCAGAGTGTACTATTTTGATAAAACAGTATCCAAAACGATATTTAGTTAAAAAGCTTGGAAATGCATGTAAATACCTACACATTTAAAGGAATCAGTTATATCATTTTAAACGAACTTGCATAGTTGTAAACATTTAATATTTACGTTTAAAAGAAACATAAATAATAAAGGGAAATGCAACATTGCTTGGATGAAACATAAAAAAAAATAGACTGATGTCCTGTTAGAAATTAATCAACCACTTACGTAAACATGTAGAACATGCTCACAGTCCTCTGGGTCCTTAGTTTATTGACAATGGTACGCCAACGAACTTTCTTCTTGAAGCAAAATATAACATAAAATTTCCAACTTTTTGCTCAAATCTCTCTAACGTATTCCTAAGATATTGATCATACTACATATTATTCGTCGAAAGCTTTATTGTAATATTTTAAGGCAGCATAACAACGAAGACAGAGAGCTTTATTAATACATTAGCAGTGCTTTCAAGATTTTGGAGAGGATAGGACTTCAGTCAAAGAATATATTTCAAAAGTTATTTCTTACAAATAAATGACTAAAAAACTGTTGTTTGTATATACATACACACAAAAAAAACACCCGTTTATATATATACACATTAAATACAGCCGCTTATACATACACAAAAATGAAGTCGTTTATTCATACACAAAAATACAGCCCTTTATCGAATCATCAAAAGTTGAGTAGGCGCAGAACAACGGGGTCTTCTACATGGTATACATTTTGTTCAGTGACTATGTTAGAGAGTTCACTTTTCTTGCAGCCGTTATTGTCTGACTTGAATGTTGTATGTGAACAGGAGTCACGTGATTGCGATTATTTACAATATGACATGATTGAGTTTAAGGATTTGATTTGGTGCACCTTACAACAGCATAATGTCGCCACCGATTTTTATTCTACAGCGAAACCCGAATGGGTTAGTTTACTTTTTTTATTATGAACAGACTAGCATATTTTAAAGTGTTTCAATGAAGATTAATGGCAAACTATATTATCTATATAAAATTTTAAAAGAGTTACTAAAATAATTTGTTTGTTTGTTTTGGGTTTAACGACGTTTTTCAACAGTACTAAAATAATGGTTAAGAAAAAATGTTATTAATAAAAATTTGAATTACGACAGTTTTGCACTGAAATTAGAATTAAGTGACAGAATCATTTCATGGAAGACTGTTGTAACTTGAGTTAAGAGAGTTTTGCATAACATTTTTTTCTGTTGAAAGTGAGTTACAACATAAACATTAAGAAATATAAATAATTTGTAACCTTCCATTTATTTATTCACCACAAAATTTAAAACATTTTGTTAATTTTAATTAAATAGAGATCTCCTGCAGAAATCTTGAATATGTTAGCTTAAAATTCAAATTAAATATTGTAGAGATAAAAACCCAAATTTATATTGTATTTTTACAAAGGATATACTAGGTAGATGCAGAATGAAGTACTGGTTTGATGTTGATAAATGTCTTGGGCTTCATACTTTTTGTAATGGTTGTGACGACTGCAGATTGGTCTATAAGCTTGTAAGTTTATGTATATTATTGGGAGGAATAAAAAGGTAATAGATACAAACTTCTGAAACATTTTTGGTACAGATGTTGTTTATTTTTTTAAAAAAAAAGAAAATACTCTGATTTTATTAACTATAAGATACGCACATTCATAGATAGTGCAAAGTAACTTTCTTTTTCATATATTTTAGAAGACATCATAAGGGGATAATAATATTCATGAGATTAATGGCACTGAAATTGTGAAACTTATTTTCCATTTCAAAGTTATCCACTGCAAGAAAAATGACTCAAATTTGATATCAGCAAAACCGGATACACACTTGTCACCCAACCATGATCCTTCATCTTTTCTTGTATATCTCAAAGTAATGCTTTAACATGAGGATTCAATAAAAGACTGTAACTTTACTTTGATGGAATTATAAGGTAAAAGTAACGTTATTTGAACTCTGGAAATTAAGTATCATCAGAAAATGTTTCTACATGAATAAAGCTGAACATAGCAACTGTTAACAAGATATAAAAATAAACTTAGTTATTAGTAAAAAGAATCATTTTCAAAGGAAAGCCGCAACATCAGGAACTTCATTCCAGTAATTACAAAAAGTACAAAACCGAGACATTTATCAGCATCAAACTCATACTTTAATGGGCACACAACCATCTCCCTTATTGTTTACTTCATCCCCAGTGTAAAGTATAACAAGAAGTTTACAGAAACAACAAGGAAAATAAAAGTTAAACAATATGATATGATCTGAATGCTTTTTTTAGATTCAAGTTTTTTACCATTTACTACTAAAATGTTGATCAAATAATTCAACCAGGTCCTGTACTTCTTAATTTCACTTTAAACGCGGCCACTTGAAATTCTGTTAATAATAAACTTAGTTATGACTGGCACACTATATCTAGGTAAAAAGGAAAAGGAAGAACTTTTAACTGTAAACAAAGGAAAAACAAGACTTAGACAAGATCCAAAGAAGCAATTCAGCTTAAAAAAGTTTTATGTTAATGTCCCCAGTTTCCATAACCCATGATCAGTCAGTTTCAGTCAAGTGTCCTGACTTTCATATCTATAGCGAACACTAAATATAGTTTCATAATATGAAACATTAGTTTGTTACTTCCCTTGAAAATTTGTATGATAAAGCGCAAAGATAACCAAATATTACACTGGTCCCTTTCAGTTGGATTCCTCTGACCTTTTCGGTATAACCTGTATCCAAGATGTTGCAGTTGGTCAAAATAAATATGCTTTTATGTGTAGGTGTCTAGATAAAAATGATTAATCAAACCTAAATTTAGCAGAGGGCCACTGAAAGAAAACCTGTCCTTAATCATTTTCCAATCCAATGAAATTAAGTATAGATATTGCATTTGAAAAAGTTACAAAGAGGTCAACGATAAAAACAAAGGAAGGACCAATCTACTTCTTGGACATAATCAGGGGAAGTAACTGACTAATGTTCCCCATTTACTGTCGCATTTCTCAACTTACCTCCTTCTGTTTGGTATTTCCTACCCTCATTATGCCTATGTTTCGTCACATTTCTTTTACAGAGTTCAAAATATTTAGCACTTTAACAACACCTAACTTCCCAACCAATGTTCTGCACACTTATTTTGGTAATTTATCAGGATTTCTTGAAGTTAGTTCCACTGGTCACCTTCACAGCACTCACAATTTACTGATTTTTTTAAGTAAACAGGTTTCACCTAAAAAGTGTGAAAGAGTTCCTTTCATAGACAGAAAATAGAAAAGATTGCATGCACAAATAGTCCATTTGTCTTTGTATCATAGCTCGGTGTTTTTTCTTAACAAATTTGGTGCAGGTAATTCGTATACACTGAGCGCATGGTGCGGTAACAAAAAGTGTGCAGGTATTTAATACCCGCACGCTAGTTACCGCACTGTTGGATAGGAAAGTATGCCAACGTGTATGGGCGTGTCTCTAACAGCTGACAGCGACATGCATTTTATTGATTTTCTGCGCTCGCATTGGTTTATTTTACCTGAGCTTTACACATTTGTAAAGCAAGGATTTTAAGTACTCACTAAGCTGCTGTATATTGCAATGTGGAACGCCTACTAAACTACCATATATGGATGGCTATGATACAAAACAGAAAGAACATTAAAACTCTCGGGTAAACGATTTATACTCGGGGGCTACGCCCCCTCGTACAAATCGTTTACCCTCGAGTTTCAATGCTCTTTCTATTACTTATTCACCTTTAAATCTCCCAGGAGAGACTTTATTGCTAATTATTGAACATTTTGAAACAAGAATAGAAACAATTACTGATCGATAACAGCATCACTTTTATGACATCACAATTTAAAATAAATCTTGTTGATCGCGGGCGATCATATTGAATAGATGAAGTATATGCGCGCTGGGGAAAATATTTCATGATGGACCTGTGAATTCTTTACTTATGGGTGAAACAGGTCTCATAAGCGTAAATACGACTAGCTTCTACTGATTATAAAACATACCGTGCGATTTGTTGTGAATTAACTGTTGTTGTACTTTTAGTAGTTCAACCGCCACCCTTGTTTAAGAGCAACATTTAAAAAACACGTTTTTTTTCATCCTCAAGTAATAAGTAAGTAGACTCGCCCAGTTTAATCAATAACCCACAATTGACCGACCCCTCTGGTACAGTATCTAGACGCATAATCTAACTCTATACATAGAGCGCCTACTTCACCCGATTTACATTCGGAACATTTTCACGCGTTTCGGGCTTTATCGTATGTTTAACATGGGATTTTTGAACCGTCCAAAGATGTTGGAAATGTTTGTCTCATTGTTTATTTTTTTAAATAAAAATGTTACTGCTTTCATTGTCTACCACTTTTTTCCACTCTTGCCTGAAAAAACAGTAATGAGTTTGTACACTGTTCAGACAACTGTGCTCTGTTGAAATTTAAACAAACACAAGTTTACCTGCACAAACAGAAAGCATGATATGTCACCATGCGCGGATCCAGAGGGAGGGGTAGGGGAGGACCCCCTCTGAGAAAATTGGCTGTGTCCGTGCATGGTCACTATACCTGTCCAGTACTGGACATTATGGTAAACGCGTCTTTCCTGCACAAATGACAATTTCGCAACTTGCCGCGATAAACCATTTGACTTGTACATTATATTGAGTTACTACAGTTTTCCATAACAGTCTGATAGCATGTAGCCATCTGAGTCTACAATAAAATTTTAGTGGAGTTGTCTCTATTTTACCAGATATTTTACCCAGGATTATCTTTTTCAGCTCATTGATAAATAACTCTTTTTCAGAAAACGATATCTAACTTTAATACAGTTAGCTACATATATATTTAAAATAGACAGTACCTACTTGAAGTTTGTAATTTTATTTACAATGCCTAGCAAAGGTCTTTGGTAGAAGCGGTGTTAATTTTCCTCAGATTGAAGCGCAATATTCAATCGAACGCCTTAGGTATGCAAAAAGCAATTTTTTTTTGTTCGAATCAAATTGTATAAAGGAGATATTTTCATGAAATGCAAATAGAATTCTTTAGCCTCCGGCTCTTCTCCAGTTTTTCCAGTGTCAAGATATGAGGAAGCAAGCATCTGAAAACGACATTTATAACGAAGTAATGAGAAAATACAACGCGCTTAATTAAATAGTTTTCCTACTAATTTTGGTTTATAATCAATAAACAGTCACTGTAACAAATAGTGAAATGTATATAAAACAGAATGATTGCTTAAACAATAAAAGAAATTAATTATTACTTTAACAAATGTGGTAAACAATAGTTAATATTTCAAAATTTCATCTGTTCAAACTCTTAAACTATAAACATTCTATAAAGTGAAAATTCTGCGCTCTTATATTCCACCTTTCTAACAATGGTTTTACTCAGACTACATCTTTATTTCTGCAAATTCCGTTTCAAAATTTATTTTCAGCAGTATCTGTAATATTACATGATAACAATTCGTCATTGTGAAGTCAGAGGTAACAGCAGGAAACCTAAAGTTTGACAAGACATGGTAATACAGTCATGTCACTGTTATTGTTCCATTGAAAAAAAATTGTTGGCTTGAGCCAAGATGAAACAATGCATGTGTACAAATGGTACATGCATGTAAGGCAACGCATCAAAATGATGTTGTTTTTTAACAACGTACTAACAGGTTGTCCTGCAATATGTGGTACTATTTCTTATTTTCATATTGTCTGTAAGGGACTAAGAAAAAGACAACTTGCAATTAGAATTCAATTTTTCAGTTCAAAAGAACAATTTATAGTGCATTAAAGGGATATTAGTACTCAGACCTGTATCTACTATGAAGTTTGGTAATAATTTTACACGTTTCAAAATCTTAGCCTTTCATTATTGATGAAAATAATATGATTTTGTAGAATTTGCTAAAAATGACTCAGCTTTTCAAAAAATAAGGCTGTTTACCCCTAAGATTTGGTTTTCTTAAACAGAAGAGTGCATGTCTGAGTAAGGAAAGCGATTGTCCAAATTACAGAAAGGGACGTTATTTTGAAAATGGCTGGCAAAACTTCCTTGTTAAATGTGGAATATTCTCAATATTGACAGTTTACTTTATATTTTCCATAATGATATAATTTGAGTTTACCACATCAAATAAACATACGTGGAATAACTTTCTTTGAATTCATGTAATAAGTAAAATGTTTAAATGCAATACAGATATACAATATTGTATCACATATCTTTGGGAACCATGTTTGTATTTCTTTTGCATCTGCAACAGCGAAAAGTCAAGTCACAAAAACCTCTCACCTAATTAAGTAATGTGTCTTTGTCATAGAAGAAGAAACAGAATTTGAAATTCTAACATTTTTCAAATGTTGAATTAATTAAATAAAAACAAGGGTGTACCTTTAGATAACATTTGGTAAAGCAAGTTTTAAGCACAGAGAAATTATTTGCAAATTGTTGATTAAAGTGCATTGTTCTTATGCAGAGATGTTAAAAGCGAAAGTTGAAAATAGAAATCATTCCTCTTCTTCTTATAATGGAATTTAGTAAACATGATTTTTTAGGAAACGCCTTTATATAATAATCTTAAAACCTATAATTGTTTTTCCTCTATAGTTTAGAGGACGGGGTATTTTCTACTCTCTTTTTTAAAATAATGGTTACATCTCAAAAGTATTCATGGAAGAAGTATAATACTGTCACTGTAAAGGTTTAATTCATCTACTGAAATTAAGTCCGTTGAAAATAAAGTCTCAGGATAGCATGAAATATTAGTTAAATATGTTCATCTAGACGGAAGTAAACTCTTCAAAATTTTGTTTGGCAATGTCAGTGAAGATTACCTACATAACAGCCTGAAAACTCTACAATCTGGATGCATTTTGAAATTTAAAGGAACTGCAAGTGTTAGGTTTACAACGCGTGAACATTATGCTGCATTCAATAGTTGTTTTGTTACATGATAACAGATAGTAATTGTCAATGTTTCATTTTCAATTGACACATGGAAAACATGCATGTACATGTATTAAATATAGACAGGTCACAAACGTATTATATAAGACATATAATATTTAGAATTTCGATATGAGAGGTGGTACACGTTTCATAATCTCTTAAGACTATACACACAGACAAATCGAGTCTGCCAATTTTTTGCATGGTTGCTTAATATGCTTCTAACCAATATTTTACAGACGTTATCATATATCTGTATGAAAGTGACTCGTTACATAATGTCTCTCAAAGAGTGACAAAATTGTATTTTTTTGCGAATTTTGTCTTTGTTATACACCTCCTGAGATATGCACGTTTGTAAAGTATAGTTGCAGCGAGGCAAAAATAAAAAATGAAAAATCATATGTGATTCCATATCCCTTTAAACTTTTCAGTTTCAGGTGTATCAAGGTTTTCTGTGTCATTTCTAGATCGTACTCTCCGTTAAGCATCAATTTCGCTTTACCTAAATTACAACCTTATATATCAAATGAGCCAACAAGACTACACAATTGCCGAGATAATTTACAACCAGGACACTGAAAGCGTCTAGTGCTATAGGAAATAAAAGGAAATTGACAAGAAATAATTGATTCTGACACTTTCTCTACCGATGCAATAGAACACCAAGGCCTGTTATCAAAGCTCAATCAGGAAAAAAGAAAACAACATCAATTTGATCAAAATCACGCATGAATGATTTGACCTGTCGTTTTTACATTAGATCGTCTAGAAATATCATTCAAGTGAAACAACCGGGATTATTGTACATTTGAAATTCTACATTTTTTTTTCAGTATGCACAAACATACCCAATTATCATCTTTATTTTCTAAAGAAACCTCGTAAAATCTACAGAGAAGATGAAAAGTGATTTTTAATTTGATGAGCTTTAATGTGACAACAATGCAACCAAAATTCTTATATGTTTGGTAAGTTAATAAACAAGATATTACAAGTCAATATGTGTACAAACTTTTACTTTTGTTTTGTATGATGTAAAGTTATTCCCTATTTTCATCCACCAAAGACACTTATGCCGGCATTAAAGCAATTACTAGACTGATGGATGTGTTAAATATAAGCCCCAACCCCAAACCCCACCCGCTCTAGAGGAAGAATTGCTTATTTCTTTTTGGTCAGTCAGTCTAAAGTTTATTTGGTTTTTGATCAAAAGCTAGAGAAGCTAGAGATTGCTTGGTCACAGAATCTTCAACTTTCACAGTATTAATTTCTGTGGCCAGTAGATGGCCTCTATTGTTTTGAGAATTAGTAGGTCGTGATATATCTTTGTTTGCAAATCTCAAAGCAATACAATGAATCTACATGTATAATTTACTTTAACTTTGACTGTATATCAAAGGATTAGATCAAGTACAACAAACCATGTTTTCCTTCAACATTTGAAACATACTGGGTTTAAGACTTAATTAAATGCTCCATAATTTTGAAAAGGGACATTCTTATTTTCGTAAAATTCAAAAGCATAAATATCTGGACTTATTTTATATCACCTGCTTGCATTGTGCTTTTGTTGTTCTTTGATCGGAACAAGCTTACTTGTATCTAAAAATTAAAAGTTCCTACAATCAACTTGTCTTGATGTCTTTAAAATGTATAGTATCAATGGATTTGTCTTACATTTAAAGAGAAACGAAGAAAAACCTTGTTAAGAGAAAGGTGAATCCAACAGTGGTGACAAAAGCAACAATACTTTTCTCGCTTTCCGATTTCTGTTAATTTTCTACATTAATCAAAACAGTTACTGTTTCATTATCAACAGATATGAAGCAACCCACAACTCAATTCCTAATAATAACGGATGTCGAGTTGTGTCCCCGTGTAGAGGTTGAATGACGTATTTCTGATCTGAAAGTGCATTACATTTTACAGTTTCATTATTAGGAGACAATGCTATTTTGCAGTGATTGATTACACAATTCCATGCACAGACGTTTGTCGTCTTCACTAACAATATCAATCAAATTAAATCCAGTTTTTATCTATGAATTTTGAATTTTACGTTCAGTTGAGGTAAGTCAGATTTCTGATGTTGAAGTGGTGTTTGAATAAATCAGAGCTCTCTAGTTTCAACTACATTGTAACGCCGTTAAATATATATTTTTTTATAATTTATGTTTTTATCTAATCATCGCATGATACTTATTAATACATATCTAGCTAAATGCTACAGAAGAAATAATAACAAATTACTTCTATTAAGTTCTCAAACATATTTTCTATATGTGATGAAATTTTTTTAGTTTGCAAATAGAATAAAAAATGAGGGGTAATGTTCTGTAATAGTAATAATAAAAATGAACAAGAGGACCATGATGGTCCTGAACCGCTCACCTGTTCCCACATGACCCAGTTTTGAGTATGACGTCGTTTTTTTCTATTATTTGACATAGTGACCTAGTTTTTAAGCTCATGTGACCCAGTTTTTGAACATGACCTTGATATCACCAAGATGAACATTTAGACCAACTTTCATACAGATCCCAAGAAAAATATGGCCTCTAGAGAGGTCACAAGGTTTTCTTTATTATTTGACCTACTGACCTAGTTTTTAATGACACGTGACCCAGTTTCAAACTTGACATAGATATCATCAAGATAAACATTTTGACCAATTTTCATGAAGATCCATTTAAGGGTATGGCCTCTAGAGAGGTCACAAGGGTTTTCTATTTTAAGACCTACTACCCTAGTTTTTGACCGCAGTTGACCCAGTTTCAAACTTGACCTATATATCATCAAGATAAACATTCAGACCAACTTTCATACAGATCCCGTGAAAAATATGGCCTCTAGAGAGGTCACAGGGTTTTTTCATTATTTGATCTACTGACCTACTTTTAGATGACACGTGACCCACTTTCGAACTCAAGATATCATCAAGATGAACAATCTGACCAATTTTTATGAAGATTCATTCATAAGTATGGCCTCTAGAGAGGTCACAAGGTTTTTCTATTTTAAGACCTACTGACCTAGTTTTTGGCCGCACGTGACCCAGTTTCAAACATGACCTAGATATCATCAAGATGAACATTCAGACCAACTTTCATACAGACACCGTGAAAAATATGGCCTTTAGAGAGGTCACAAGGTTTTTCTATCATTTGACCTACTGACCTAGTCTTTGAAGGCACTTGACCCAGTTTCAAACTTGACTAGATATCATCAAGATGAACATTCTGACCAATTTTCATGAAGATCTTGTGAAAAATATGGCCTCTAGAGAGGTCACAAGGTTTTTCTTTTTTTAGACCTACTGACCTAGTTTTTGATCACACATGAACCAGTTTCGAACTTGACCTAGATATTATCAAGGTGAACATTCTGAGCAATATTCATAAAGACCCCATGAAAAATGTGACCTCTAGAGTGGTCACAAGCAAAAGTTTACGCACGGACGGACGCACGCATGCACGGACGACGGACGCTGCGCGATCACAAAAGCTCACCTTGTCAGCCACTTTGTGACAGGTGAGCTAAAAAACTTGGAATAGATAAAAAAAAGTAGGGGGGAGGGGGGGGGCTTTGTTTTGTTGCCAAATTTTGTTTGTTTGTTTTGTTTTGTCGTTTTTTCTTGTTTTGTTTTGTCGTCTCCAGTTTCTATTTACTTACACTGTTCTAAATTATAAATAAACTGTCAAAGGGATATGTATATATTTATACAACATGTATATACCTATAATTTTTTGCCTTTAGATATGAATTTCATCTGCTGTTATCTTAAACATGGATCATTTTCTTTCATGATAGTTCATTTTACAACACATGAAAGCTATTTCTCTTTCCAACTGATTCTAATTTTCAAATAATGCATAAATGACTCAAAATATAGAACTCTTTTTCTGTTTTTCATTTGAAATATATAATACTTCACCAAATAGATGATAAAGTTTAATACACTATTTTTCACATTATTTTGCAAAAAAAAAAAAACAAAAAAAAAAAAAACTTACACTTTCTATATCAAACTTTACTTCAACTTTCTTTTGTTTAAGAAATAGAGTTAAGTCGTTCCACAAAACTTGTACATGGCAACATTCCCAGAATAAATGCTCTAAGTTTTCAGGCTGCATATTACAAAAATCACAAAGGTTTGTAGGGGATATATCCATTCTAAATAATCTTGTATTTGTTGGCAAGATTCTCTTGATGTATTTATATTGGAAATTTCTGATTTTTGTATCTATTGTAGCTTTGAAAGGTTGAGTATATACTTTTTTCTACTCAATATTGCTTCTGTTCAAAATATTTTCCCACTTTTCTTCAGACTTTATTCTCGGTTTTGGTTTATCTTTAATCTGCCTCTCATACAGAAATTTAGTTGGCGTTTTTGATGTACAAATTTTTTCTATAAGGTTTTCCCTAGGAGGGTTCATATCTTCGGTTTTAAGTTGTTCTTTGAAATGTGAAGGAATACTGTTTATAAGTTGATGATACTTTAAAAAATCTTTATTTTCTACATCATATATATATATTCAAAGTTTTCAAAAGCATAAAAGTTATTGGTTCTGTAATCAAATAAATCTTTCACATATTTGATACCTTTATCATACCAGTTTTTGAAAAATAAAGTTTTGTTTCCATTTTTTATCTTTGAATTGTTCCATAAAACTTGTTTGCTGATTCCTTTTGACCATTTTGTTCCCTTAACTCTATGCCATGCAATAATGATATCGGATAGGAAATCATGTGTTTTACCAATTTGCTGTATGTCATTTTCATTTATGTCGCTTTCAAAAACTAATTTTCCTCCTACTTTTTCCAGATATTTTTCATAAAAAAACTTCACATAATTTGCTTGTTTGATTTTCATTAAATCTTCTCACCCAGCAAGATTTGATGGCATTAAGAAAACTATTTAAATTAACCATTTTACAATTTCTTTAATTGTTTCTATTTTTGGACTTTGGAGAACTGTAAAAGGGTAAATAAGTTTTGGCAATGCAAAGGTCTTAATTACTGTAACTTTTCCAAGGAGTGTTAGTTTCCTGTGTTCACATTGTTTAAGACAGTTTTTAAAGCTATTGAGCCTCGGCTCTAGATTGATATTAAGGTTCATTTCTGCATTATTTGTAAATGTCATACCAAGTGTACTAGCTGACTCTGATGTCCTGGAAAAAAACTTTTTTTCTTTCGCCGTTAAATATATGTATCATTCCTACAGTAATTATATCCATCTTTGTTTTGTTTATGACTTAAACCATCGATGATATTTTGCAGACGTTTGGTTTAAACAATATTTATTTTTTTCAATTCATACAATATACACACTACAAAGTTATAGCTATACAATATAACAAAACATATTTCAAAAGGTGTTAATGATTGCTCACAGAATTGAGGAGAAAGCTTGGAGCTTATACTAATGCCTCGCTTCTGAAGGTCGTATAATGCTGCACTTACAGTGTTCAAACATTTCAGTTATATGGGTTTAAACCTACGTGAAACAAAATATAAATATGTAAAGTAAAAGTTGATAATAAGAAATAAATGAAAACTTGGAATGAATAGCTTAGCAAGCATGAGCAGCATACGTACAATGATAATAGTTTCAATGATATCAGGTATCGCATATATAATGTTAGTTAAATAGAAAAGAGTGGAAGATGAAAGATGTAAAGAAAGGGAAAGGAGGGTCAAGTTCCAGGTAGAAGCAAGTGTGGGTTTAGTGCTTGAATCGTTGGGTTTGAGTGATGTAGTCATGTACATGTTGAAATATAATCGTGTTTGTGTTGTTGTCAAGAGTGTCATTTCCAAAAAGTAGAATATTTGTTGTGATTGGTGTTATGTTTGCTAGTTTGTTTAAGAGGCCAGTTCTTTGATTTGTATATAGAGGACAGGACAGAAGAAAGTGGTTTGTATCCTCGATGAATCCACAATCACATAAAGGGCTATCATCAATGATGTTTTTAGAGAAAATGTGCTGTTTAAGAGAGCTTCAGTGCATGCGTAATCTTGCATGTTGTATTGAGGCTTCTCTATTTCCAGAATAGTAGAAGTTTGGAACATTTGGAATGTGTTTATTAATAGCATGTTTGAAGGCTGATATTGATGGTGAGTTTTTTTATATTGTCAGATAGGGAATTCCAAGAGGTAATTGTAGATTGTAAGAAGGAGTTTGCAAAGAGTTGACTGTTACAGGGGATGTTTCTTATGACTTCAGAGTTACGTCGACCATACGGGGTGATGTGTCCTACAGTAGTTGGAATCATGTCTGCGAGATATGAGGGCGTAAGTGAATTTACCATTTTGTAGAAAAGAATAACCTTGTGTTTTCTTCTACGATCCTTTATAGGTTCGAGTCCAGTTTCTCGATAGAGATTTGCGAAGGAAACAAGTTGAGTAGCACCAGATATGATTCAAGCAGCTTCCAGTTGTATGCGTTCAGTTGTAGGTCGTCTTGTTCGCCTTGAGGGATATTATCCCATACAATGTCAGCGTACTCAAGAACAGGTCGGATGAAAGAAATGTATAAAGTTTCAATGGATTTTCTATCTAGGGTGAATTTATGAGATCTGAGTATGTGTATACGTTGCCAGGCTTTGTTTTTTATTTCGTGAGTGTGGTTTGTCCAGGTACCGTTGTCTGAGAAAGTAACACCTAGGTGTTTGTGAACAGTAACGTTTGCTATGTGTGTATTGTTGAAAATGATTGGTGGATATACTGGTTTGTTTCTTTTGCGTGTGATTATTAATGAATCAGTTTTAGAAGGATTGAAAGACACTAGCCATTTGGTAGCCCAAGTGTTAATTAGGAGAAGATCAGAGTTTAGTTTGTTTGCAGCAGTTGCAGGATTTTCAACAATAATGTATAGAGTTGTATCGTCAGCAAAACGACGTGCTGGAGAGGAGATGGTAGTAGCAATGTCGTTAAGAAAAAGAAGAGGCCCAATGATTGAACGCTGGGGAACTCTAGCAGAAATAGTAACTGTATCAGAACGGGTACCAGACAAGACAACAAATTGTTTTCTATCAGAGAGGTAGTTTTCAAGCCACGAGAGAACCTGACCGGAAATGCCACTTTGGCGAAGTTTGTACAACAGGCCGCGATGCCACACCCGGTCGAAAGCCTTGGAGATATCGCAAAAGACTGCACGGACCTCTTTCCCTTCGTCTAGAGCCTGACAGAAAGAGTGGTACATTGAAGTAAGTTGGTTAACAGTTGAATCCTTGGGCATGAAACCAGACTGGAGAGGTGAGAAAAATTGATGGTCACGATAGAAATTAAAGATGTGTTTGTGCATAATTCGTTCGAGAACTTTGTTAAGGGCATCGAGTAGAGAAATGGGTCGGTAATTGCTAATTTCTTGTGGATCGTTTTTCTTGTGAATGGCACAGACTTGAGCAATTTTCCACAGTGAAGGTACCTTTCCAGAACGCAGAGAGAAGTTGAAGAGATCACAAAGCGGAGAAGATAGTTCAACCGAAAGTTTCTTTAAAAAAATGTTGTTAATCTGATCAGGTCCTGTTGCTGTCCCCGGTTTCAGAAGGCGAAGAGCGTCGGTGACTTCATTGCAGACGTTTAAGCTATACCCGTTGTGCCTAACTCGCAGTTCCTAGAAATAACGGTTGTCGAGTTGTGTCTCCTTGAAGAGGTAGAAGGGCGTGTAGCATTTCTAAGCTAATAAGGCATTCTTTTTGATTATGTACATCCTACAGTCACATCTTTATCCATTGTTATTAAAAGACAATAATGTTTTGCGGTGATTTATAACACTATTCCATGTAGAGTCGTTTTGTCTTGACTGTCGTTATCAATCAAATTTAATCCTGTTTTGATCCATTAATTATGATTTTTACATTCAGTTTAGGTATGTAAGATGTCTGTAGCTGTATGTATGTATGTAGCATCTCTACATTACTTTTAGTCACTGTTGTTTTGTTGATGACATTAGCTATGTACGAAACATGACAATAGATTTTTATGACCTGTCACTCGAGTAAAGATCAAAGCAAGCTTTGAATCAGTTCTTTTATGATAGCTTTCAAATAGTGATTTCTCCGCCAGATGAATATCAAACTGTATTCAACTGTAGCGAATGGGATGCGTATAATTGTTGCAGGGGGATATCTTAAAGCTTTTTAAACTATGATGAAAACAGTACAAATATGTGTCATATATTAGTTACTTCGATTGCAAATAACCATAGTTAAAAGCAAAGTGTCAAAGAAAATCGAATAATGAGAGCAGTGCGGAACAGCTCTGAGTGCATCCTATTCATATCACCTTTTTCTAAATGCAAATCTTTCAGATCGATCGGACACACACGCTAACTTATGCATTTGACCATATATATATATACATTGTATATATGCAGCACGAACACGAAAATTAGCTGATGTTTGTGAACACATGCAGACCGAACACAAATACTAAGGTGTTTGACTTTATACAGAAATTTTGTCCACTTGACTGTTTAAAGTATGAGCGAGTCTAGCACGCAATACCGTATGGTAATGGTGAATGTTTGAACTAGGGAATTCGAAAATGAATATGTGCAAGTCAAAAGATATCAATCGGACAGGAATTGGATAAACAGACTGGCTAAAAGCTGTAGAGACCTAACAAGAGTTTGACTAGCAAGTTACTAATATAGTTTGGTGCATAAATGGACAGACATTGGACGGCAACATATTAAAGGGCTTTTCTTATACAAAACTCCATTTACTGAAACATAGTTATAGTCTACATAAAAGTTAGGTATATCACATTTTTGACGTCCCTGGAGTTACACAAAAACCATTATATAATTTTGGTATTACACCAGTGTAATGAAGTTTCAACGTTGACGTCGTTTTAAAAACAGGAGGCGTTAGTCAAATTTACATGATCTATAACAGATAAAGAAAGTAGAATTTTTTATGGTTCAGTAACAATTAACATCCAATTAAAACAATGTCACATTTGTGGCTTTCTACTTTGAATTTATTAAACTCAATGAATAAAAGTGTTAAAATGTTCTGCAGTGATTGGCACTTTATTATTTTATTCAACTCGTTCAATACATTTAGATTAAGAAAAGAACAAAAAACACTACCGTTATATCCGCTATATATAACGTTTGGAAAATGACACGGTCGCACAAAAGACAGAAATGGCAAGAAAAATAAGCATTTCTTGGTTAGAGCACGGGAATTTTTACATCTGTTATTCTCATTTACAGTTATTATATCTTGTTTCTGCACAGTAGCATTTTTGCACTATAAAACTGGTTTCCATTTTCAAGCTGAACGTTATGCTTGCTTCAGACTTGATTTGTGTATATCGTATGTCATATTAAATGCAGAATAAGAGATAATTTGCCATTTGGAAATAAATACGTTTCTGTAGACAAATAAATAACTTATCAAGTGTAGGTGGTCGACATGCAGCGATCGAGTGTAGGCGGGTGACATTTTGTATATAAACATTGCCAACTGAGACATTGTAATTTTGTATATGCTAACGTCAGCTTAAATGTCCATTCGTTTTGGATATTTATTTCGTATTAACAAATATATCAGCCAAATTTCTTACTTGGCAATATTCTTCTTCTTTCTATGTTTGCGCGAATATGTAGACTTTACAAACAGATGAATTGAGTTATAAGACTGTAGAATTACGACACATGCAAAATAACTCATTTTCTTACGATATCTTAATAATAGTTTTTTTTGACTTCCGACCTGATGTCACTGAAGATTTAAACGTATGTATTCTTAGAAATGATACTTACAGGTTTAAAATAATGGATTCTGGCACGAAGTTTGCTCTTATTATTTTAAATAATGGGTTCAAAACCTCATTGTTACTAGTATAAACATTATTTTTTAACAAGGCTTATTCACATTTGTTCTTTTGTATTCAAACTCATAATGATATTATCGTACATTTTGTATGGCAAAGTGTTTGATGTTTTGGAAATATTAAATGCTCCGTCTAACTGTTAGTAGTTTCATTTGTTCCATGAACTTGATTGGGCAACGGATGCTCATTATGCATTATAAATACATAACATATTATATAAATCGCCGCTAAATAGTATATGCTGTAGACCAGTCTATAAGTCAACACTAATTTTTTTTGCTTGAGACTGAAGTCAATAAATGAAAAAAAAAATGAAAATCTATTACTTAGGTAATATAACACGTATTGAATAGCTTGCCAGGCAATAGTCAAAGTTAGCACATGACTTCTTATGTTAATCGCCAGTCCACTGTTTGTGCTATATAACCGGTCTAAAACAAGCACATATCTGTGCACTTTACTTCCAACGCTGGCTCAAATAGATTTCAAAGTTTGTGAATAATACATTTTAGATCTTTTTACAGATCTAGTCTTGGATCTATATGAAAGTGGCACGTTGCATAATTTCTGTCAAAAGGTGCAAACATTATGTTTGCGAATTTCATCTTTGGTATGCACGTATTCGGATATGCATTTTTTGAAACTTTAGTCGAAACGATACAATAGATATTTGTATTATTCTATATTATTCTAAATTGTATTTACTAACACTTTCCTTACTTTTCAGGTTCAGAGGTACTTAGGATGTCTGTCCAAGCTGTGTCGTACTAAACTCTCCAATTAAGCATCAATTTGTTTACCTAAATCACTACCTTTTACCTCAGATGAGCCAACAAGACTACACAATTGCCATATTCACAACCAGGACACTGAAAGCGTCTAGTGCTACAAGAAATTAAAGGGAATTGACAAGAAATAATTGATTCTGACACTTTCTCTACCGATGCGATAGAACATCAAGGTATTTTATCAAAACTACATATATAAAATAAAGCCTGAATTTTATCAACCATGCGTATGAACGACCTTGACCAGTCACTTTAATAAAAATCGTCACGAAATATCATTCGCTGTGAAACAGCTGGGTTTATTGTGCATTTATCTACCTTGAAATTCTTCATTTTTTTCTAGTATTAAACAGACGAAGTTTGTAATATGTTATTCAGAAACATTGCCTGATTTTTGATGGGATAACGTTGATGTCATGACAAAGCTACCAGGATGCCAATGTATTTGATAAGTAAATTAAACAGAATATTGCAAAGGAATAACGTAAAATATGAAAGCAAACTATTATTTTCTGTTATTCATGAATTTAACGTCGCACCGTATGGGTCCTAGAAGAACCTAGATTCCCCTACGTGCATTATTTATTCATTGGCAGACACCTTGGTGGAATTACCCACCGATCTTCCTTAAGCCCTCAAATGAGATTTCATCGTCCCGAAATAATGGTTGAACTCACATTGGTCTGCGACCTTATCCACTTGGCCCAGGAGGCCCTAACTGCATATCAGGGTAAATGGTGACAGAAAAACTTATAAAAACTTAAAACTAGTATCTTGAGAAAAGCTTACATGTTGCTTACACATTTAAATAATTTCGGTTTGCATTGAGACAGGCAACAAGTTGTTTGCAGCCTAAAAGCAAATACACAATTTATCATGACCACATTCAAAGATGAGGTGCTCATTATCAGTTTTTTGGTCTGTAGTAAATTTGGCTTCCGGTCACTATTTTGTGATGCGTGGCCATACAACGTTCAAACACAGGGTTCACAAGGTCGAGTGTCTGCGGTCAGTAAATGACCCGATTGTTTTGAGAATAAATAGATCAAAGGACAAGGTCAAAGTGACCTGGAGACTGAAAATGTCTGAAGAACGCTTTGGTCTAAAGTCCACAAACCTAACAGCACGCTGGCCTATTGTTAATAGATTTCCTGTATTATGTTTTGGTTTGTTGGTCAATGTTCAAGGTCATGGAGATCTTTGGAACAAAAATTGAACAGGTCATCATGCAGGTGGGCATACGTGTTATACAATCAGCTCTTTTTTAATCAAGGAATGTAGCATTTAACAGTTACATAGCATTACTCTGAATTATTGCTGAACTAGATCACATTCGTTCATCTTTATTATAATGATAGCTCTACACGTTATTTCTATTACATAGGGTCTTTTCTCTTTGTATCCATATCCTGATATGGCTGTGTTCGCAAAATGCAAAGCATTACATAGAATCTACATGTTCAATTCAGCTTACGTCATGTCTTTCACATAGGATCAGGTCTACATATCGTGACAAATCTGTGTTTTCAAATCTAAAAGCATCACAAAGAATCTACATCTACAATTGACTTTGACTTTGATTGTATATTAAATAATAAGATCAAACACAACAAAATAGCAAATAATTTCGGAAGAAACTAAGACATTTTTATTCGCTTAAAATGCCACTGCTTAAAGGTGTATTAGATCTAACACATAAACACTTACTTCATATATAGATTAAGTAAACAAGAAATTAATGTGTATTAACAGTAATAATGCATTAGGTTTAAAATAGTACACACTGTATTCATGTATAAATAAACATAGCATAAATGTGTACTTAGCCTCAGCTTAGCTTATACATCGTTCAAAATGTGTCTGAGGATGGTAGTAGTTCTGACTGAACTTTTAAAATATCGACTTATAAAAGTATATTCACAAATGAGGTCAAATTAGAAGTTTTGACTGTATCCAAAAATGGCTGAAATTTGCAGTCAAATTCACTTTTTTGACGATAAATTCAAAACTTATCAGGGCATTTTGGAATACAGGTAGTTATTACCACCTTTAAAGATCTTTAGAATGTTGTATATCAATGTATTTGTCTTGTGGGGACCATACGTCGCTTTTCATGGAATTACACACTTGTGCATCATTAAAGGTTCCATGTGCACCGCCGTATGAACACATCTGTGGATGTAACCCGGGGCTAGAGGGCATCCATTTCCACTACCGTCCAAGAACAGGCTCAATCAAACCGAGCCTGCAACATTTTCGTTTTTGTCGTGTTCAGCGACCTGTCGAGTTTCCATTTTTTCTATTTTTTTATTTAAAGAGAAACCGAGGAAAAGCCTTGTTATGGGAAAGGTGAATCCAACAGCGGTGACAACAGCAACAATCCTCGCCTATCGGTATTCTATCTTAATTTTCGAAATTAAGGAAACGCACACCCTTGCAGCTTCAACAAATAACTTAACGTATACCAGTTATTCCTAATATTAACGGTTTTTGTCGAGTTGTTGCAGAGGTTGAATGACGTGTGGTATTTCTGAACTGATAATGCATTCCTTTTGATGATGTACATTTTGCAGTCACATCTTTTTCCATTGTGATTAGAAGACAATGATTGATTACCTAATTCAATGTACAGTCGTTTTATGTTGACAGACATTATACATTATAAATAAAATTTAATCAAATTATGATTATTATATTAATTTTGAATTTTACTTTCAGTTTCATTTAGTCTGATTTCTGTTTTTTGTAGGGATGTCTGAATAATTCAGAGCTCTACAGTTTCAATTATAATGTAACGCAGTTGTATATATGGACCATTCCCATATGACAGTAGCCATCTTTGAAACATAACAATGGTTTTCTTATGACATGTCTGTTGATGAAAGATCAAAGCACGTTATAATTGAGTTTTATTACGATAGCTTTCAAATTACGTTTTCTACACCAGAGGAATATCAGACTATAGTCAACTTTAGCAAATGAGAAGCGTATCGCTGTTGCAGGGGAATATCTTAATTGTTTTACATTGTGATGAAAATAATACATACATATATATTAATTGATGACTTTCCGAATAACCATAATTAAAAGCAAATTGGTAATGGCGAAGATTTGAACCGGGATATTTTAAAATACAGTGCAGCAGGATAGCGTTACTTTAGCATATTATAGTATATATAGTATAATTTAATAAAATATTTTGCCTAAGGAACTATATGAGTATAAGCAGCACTGCATTAAATTCAAAAATTTGAATTGACAAATATTTTTGTCAAAATTCATTAGGAATGCAAATTTATAAAATTGTTTTACCTCCATTTTCCTACCTTGGTTCCCAACCAAGAAATACTGAAAATAGAGGAAGCCCGAAGCTACATACTGTTTTTAAACTTGGCTTTTGTTTCATACTTTTGAAATATCCTTATATTTATCACATGCAAAATGTAAAACTAGAAATTATATTGTAACCTAAAGAAATAGTCCACTTTTTAAATACTTTTATATTAAAGGGAGGTGATTACATAATTTCACCAAAAGTAATAAAGTATAGATTTCAAATAGGGATCTATCTCTATGTAATGTGTCTTTTTGTTCCTTAACTACTGCCAATTTCAGAAAAGCTCGCCGAATGGGCGTTTACATCAAACGCAGGTAGTAAATGACGTAGCTGTCATTGTAGTGATCGGTAAGAGAGTAATTTGATGACGCTTGTAGTTTGCTCCGCCCAAACGTATATTTCTATCGGTAGCAGTGGAAAGCAACCTCGTAAAGTGTTAGTTACAAAAGTAAAATAATACGGGAGTTTATTTTAGGATAATCCTGCATAATTATACATGTGCATGTACACATACGCAGCATATACATTTAAAACTATTTACATTATAGATCTGAACTGTCTGAAGATCGACATTGATGTGTATAAATTGTATTTATAAGCAATTCTCGACGAAATACAACACAGCTGGTTTCATGTATTTATTTTGAATTGATGTATCTACAGTTCGATTACCAGGTCATACGTGTTAACACGCTTTCAAACCAAAATTTCTCTACTTACATTTAATGAACTTTCTAATTTTTTTATTATATTTTGTTTCAGCTTGTGCTCAAGTTTTCTAAAGCTAGAAACGCTAAACTAAGGAAGCAGGAGTTAAGGTTACAAAACGCAATCTTTAATATTTATAAACATGATGTTTACAAAAACGAACTGTATATAGTCTTCGTATTATATCCACGGATGTCAGTCATGGATTTTTTTTTCAAACGCGGAAAATACCGCTTATTATCGATGTTGTCTTCCACATTGAACTATAAGGTTTGTTTACCCATTTTGCTTTCAATTGTGAAAAAACAAACTCGGCAATATTTATTTAAAACTACATGCATTATCTTGTCAAAATACAACTGAAAGTTTTGTCCCTAGAATCGTGAACGTCTGTACATGTTTATATAATGCCTTTCTTCTGTTTCAACCTTTAGCCTGATTGTGGCAAGTGCTTCTGTTTTTGCGACCAGTGAAGACCAATATCAGCATGCACGTCCGTGCAGTCTGATCATGGTCTGTACGGTTCGCCATTCAGTCAGTATCTTTTTTGTAAGTATCCCTTTTAACAGTTAATGTTACTGTCCAAATAGAAAGATGAGACGGACAAATTCATTATAGAAATTTAGCAGGTTAAAGGTTAAGAGCGCAGCTTGTTGCATTTCGTTCTTGTTACACAGAGAATAGAAACCTAAGATCATGCACTAGATTTTGTAATAAAAACTTTATTGTCCAGTTTACATGTCATGTCGATTGCTATTTTAGCGCGCCAATTCTGACTGATGTCACTCTATTGAATATGCTTTCAGGTCACTGTTATATTATAGCACTAAATCTTGTTCAGTAATTCCTTTCTTCTACACATGTGTATCGGACAATTCTGTAAAGAGCGCAACGTGCGCAGTCTTGGCATTTTTATTTTATTTTCATTTTTGCTTCAAAAATTACTACAATTCGTTTAAATGGGTCAACCAGGTTGGTCAGGACTACGATATGTATTGTATTTTGCCATTGACTTATTTCTATAAAATGCGTCTTCCCCTTCTGTTTGGATCCTTCCATGTTTACAAACACATTTGTTTATTTTATGGACTGTAAATGATGCAGATAAACACGCAGCCATTTTTTAATAAAAAGCTAATAAGCATTTCCTTTCCTACGATGCGATGTAATCCGATTGTCGGTAAAAAATACAAAGTGATGTCACTATAATTATACCTCCGAGTCTGATTACCCCATCCAGTCTTCCAGTTTCAAGTGGGTTAATTTAGGTTGCCTTGATGCTGTCTATTTCGATCTTTCCAAGTTTGACGCCGAGAATTGTGGAAGTTAGACAAGCTTACGATAGGAAAATTATAGTTATGATTTTAAACAAACAAAAGCACATGTGATTCTGATTAAATGCATATCATGGTCAGATGGTACGACTGTTAAAAACTAGTATTTTTGACAGGCGAAAACTGTAATAAGCATTATCCATTTTAAAAAACCATAAATATATTTATCACAGACTTTTCAGTTTAACTTGGCTCGCGTCTTAGGCGGAGTTTATGTAAATGACGGTTACAAAATTAGCCACTCACGAAAAGAAAAAAAGATATCAGTCAGTGACTACATGTATATGATGCAAACACTGAAACGGCGCGCTATTCTGAAATTGGCAGTAAATCTCTAACAGAATATATGAACACTGAAAAGTGCCATAAAATGTTGCTCTAATATGACTGACCACTTTTAGTGTTGACGTCATGTTTAGTATAGAAGACTCTGACATGGTCTGACATAGTACTAGGTAAAGAAAGAGCAAAATCTAATGTACAGTAGCAGTTCTAGCATTATAAAACTGATTTTCCCTTTTAAAGCTCAACCTTGGACGCAGTATGTTTGCTTCAGACATTATTTTTGTAAATCGTACATGATATTACGTGCAGAATAGAGTTTTGGAAATAAACACTGTTTTTTGTAGACTAATAAAGTACTTATCACGTGAAGGCGGCCGACGTGCAGTGATCATGTGTAGGTTGGTGACATTTTCTTTATAAACATTACCAACGGAGATATTGTAACTTTGTATACGCTAACATAAACTAAAATGTCAAACCGTTCTTTGATATGTATTGTTTACAACCAAAGTAGTCTTTTTTTTTGTTTGGCGTAGCTGTCTAAGCCACTTTTTGGGTATTTAAAGTACCAATTAAAGTTGTAAATGTATTATTCTTAAACCAATAAACACAGCGGGACTTAGTGCGTCATAAATATGTAACACCTATATTGCCAGTGAATAGTAAAGCTGTTGGCCAGTCTTTAGTTCAACACTAAACTGCAGGGTTGAAGTAAAAACCTGAAGAAAATAAATATAAAAGTTTATTACTGATGTCATGTAATAAAGCACGTAATGGATAGCTTGCCGATCAAAAGTCAAAACTATCGCACGTTTTGTTTTAAGCAGGAGTCCTTGCACTCAACAATCTATAAAAAAGAAAGCATCTTTCATCACGATGTAAAAAATAAACTCTCTCTAATGAATGTTTGATATTTCTAACTTGGGCTGAAACAAAAGAAAATGGTAGCGTTGAATTCTCGTTAAGGAAGTAGTGTAAAATAAAACTTAAATATGAACACGTCAGATCTGATGAAAATGTGAGAATTTAAAACAGCATGACTTTTGTCGAAATATTTCAAAGAGCATGTAAGAATAAAAACCTTCAATGCAATCTTGTGGTTTATCTTCTATCTAACCACAATTAATCGTTCAGATGCTGCTAAGATATTTATCCACTCGGACTTTAGTTCGGCAAATCTAAACCTTTAAACACGATAAACCATGCAATAAAGCAATTATAGGCATTGATTATTTGATAAATAAAATACGAAAGTGACACTATACAATTATTGCCTTTTGGTGAGTTCGATAGCTTTTATCAGGTCGATAAATCCACATATCGACCGAACCTAAAAGGCAACAATTGCTTTATTATTAAATCCAGCCTACTTATAAGTATGAAAATTAAATACAAACTGCAGCCTTTGGACAGTTTTTTCGTAGCAAATTGTGTACGACGTCGCATTGTTCTGACGGCAATCCGTGATGACGTCACAGCTGGAGGTCAATACGTGTTTTTGGCTCCGCCTTTGAGTCAATACGACATTTTATCATTGATCATGTGACTACATCTAGGCCAATGGAAAGGACTATAAATATAAATATAATAATAATACAAAATATTAAATTGACGTGAAGTGAGATAACGGCGTTACGTGTCGCGAACAGCGCAAAAGTAAAAGATTTTATTATCAAATTGATAGTACTTGCGTTTTAGCAATATATTTTATTTGAGCTAACATGAAACATTAATGTTACCATGGCAACGACCCATGAGACGCACATATTTAACTTTAAAAATTTGTATCATAAAGGTTTGACAAAAACTGTTTAATAAAATCATTTTAAGCCTTTTAACTGTATTTAAAAATGGTGTATGGTATTATTAATTGCAAGCACAATTGAGTTTTACATGTCAAACACTTTATATATTTACATAGTATTCTAATGTATCTTAAGTGTGTGTGTTGAGGGGGGGGGGGGGGGGGGGGCGGCTATGTGGCTATGTACATCGAACCTGTATAACAAATTTACTTGACGGGACAGAGATAAACAAATAAGATATTTAAGCAGCAAAATCATTTAAATGCACAAACTACAATGTATTGCCCCAGAATTGTTGCAGGCATTGTGGGAACCGGGGTAGGACTACCAACAGTCCGTAAACGAACTGAATGGCTTCATCACATGAATGATTCTATATCCCAACCAACATCAGTGAAGGGCAAGTTCTTTACACAAGGGAAACAATCCGTATACAGGGAAATTGTTGAGTGAACACCGTTTGTTAATCCTAATCCTGTCCCATGTTATATCAGTGCAAAGGAAAAGTAACCTATCTATGTTAAATACTATGCATGATAAGTCAGTCATGGATCTAACAGTCCTGAAATTGATTTCTTTGATTTTCTTTGATTTTCTCATATTTCTAAATATTTTTCCCATACTTTGACGCATATATATGGGTAGTAGAGATTGTTTTCTTTCCAGCAGTAGCCTTTTCAACATATTTCACCTTGTCAAATTCTGTGGGTTTTGACTTTTTTAAAAAAAAGTCGTCTGTTTGTTGACAAATTTCACCACAGAAAGTGTCACACTTTCCCAAGGGCATTAACTTACTTGATCTTTACATAGTTTTCTATTCAGATTGCTCATCCATGTGGCAATTATGCATGCTTTTTGCCTGCTTTGAGGTAAAAAGTGCATAGTTTGCACGAGGTTTTAGGTCAATAGCCACCTAAGCCTACCATAAAGTCCTAGCGGAGTTGTCTCCATTTTTCCAAATATTTTACCCGATATATTTTTTTTTCCAGCTCAAATAACTCTTTTTCTGAAAATGATATTTTTTTTTCAGTCTACCTACTTTGATCCAGTTAACTACACATATAACTAAAATAGATAGTTCATACTTGATGTTTGTATTTTAGTTACAATGCCTACATACTATCAGTACTGTTCTATACGTAAGGAAATGTGTTAAACAACTTAAAAATGTTTTCTTTCAAACTTAATATTTTTTTATATTCCAACTTAGGTTTACGTCAAGAAAACAATATAAGCCTCATGTTCATCGTATATTATATCATATTAGAGCGGCAAACATAGCTAAATATATATAGCAGTCTGATACATGTATATGACGTTACAAAGTTCATCAAATTGTGATAATGTAGAGATTTTTTTAAGGTATATTTTTCTAACTTTCTAATTAATATGTTAGACTTTTTAGAGTTACTAAGAACTACGTCGACACATATACTAAGTTTGTTTAGTACAGTTATATTTGTGGTAGAAAACAATTTTTCCAGTTCGAAAAAAGTTCAAATTAACATAATAATAGCGTTTCAAACAACATAATTTTGGCATATTAACCTACAATATTATTAAAAAAACAACACATTTTCTTTCAGAAGATTGTCCATATTTCCACGGGTATTCTGCGGTTTCTAATATAAGAAAATAATGGCTCTTTTTAAAAACCAATGGCATATTCTACTGGTTTGTTAATGTGCAGAGTTCCTAAGGGTTTCCGCCTAAAGTATCAAACGATCCTGCACATTTAATTATTTTCGCACAATTCTTTTAAATTGCTTTTTAATTGATTTTATTTTCCAAACCAAATACTGAAGATTTTGCGAAGATTTCTTGATTACGAATGAAGAATCGTCTGATATAACTATTATATGCCGTTAATAAATTTAAACACGGTTTTAGGAGCATATCAAATAAATTATTAATTCCCAATGCCATTACTTATTGTCCGTCAGTCTACCAGAAACTTGGACAGCACGCGGTACATGTTTTCTTCCGTTTGGCCGCCAGTCTACCAGAAACCTGGATAGCATGCGGTACAGGTTTTCTTCCGTTTGGCCTCCAGTCTACCAGAAACTTGGATAGCACGCGGTACATGTTTTCTTCCGTTTGGCCGCCAGTCTACCAGAAACCTGGATAGCATGCGGTACATGTTTTCTTCCGTTTGGCCGCCAGTCTACCAGAAACCTGGATAGCATGCGGTACAGGTTTTCTTCCGTTTGGCCTCCAGTCTACCAGAAACTTGGATAGCATGCTGTACATGTTTTCTTCCGTTTGGCCGCCAGTCTACCAGAAACCTGGATAGCATGCGGTACATGTTTTCTTCCGTTTGTCCGTCAGTCTACCAGAAACCTGGATAGCATGCGGTACATGCTTTCTTTGGCCGCCAGTCGCAAAAAGTAGTTTCTTGAATTAGAGCTTTTCTCACGAAATTTGGTTTATAAGAACAGAAAAGAACAGAACATTCATTAAATGTAGGATTTAATCAAAATGTTTTTCATTCATAACATGTAAATAACAATTGAAAAGTATGAATAGATGGGGCACAATATGGAAAATATGAAGGCTCCTTCACTGGTTTCTATAGAAACAAGTAGTTTTAATATGACAAAAATGATCCTGTACTAAAATTAATAAATTTTGATTATCATGTTGAAAAAATCATTTAACGCATTGAATAAATACAAGTTAATACATGTTTAGAATGGGTAATAAAATAGAAAAAGTTGAAACTCCACAGGTCGCTCAACACAACAAAAACGAAAATGTTTCAGGCTCGGTTTGATTGAGCCTGTTCATGGACAGTAGTTAAAATACATGCTACCGTCCACGCCCTCTAGCCCCGGGTTGAGCAGATTTCAACATTTACACATGCTAAAAGTACAAAAAACAATTTAGAGACATCCGCAGATGTGTTCATACGGCGGTGCACATGGAACCTTCAATGCTACACTAGTGTGTAATTCCATGAAAAGCGGCGTATGGTCCCCAGTTAAAATAATGGGTTTGCCCTAAACGAGAAAACAATGAGCAGAACTAAACAAACCGGAATTTAGAAAGGGGATCTGAGGTTATGGAGCCTGCATATCACAGGAACTGCCAAAAGACAAAATTAAAAAGCAGGCACCATATCCAAGGGGTGATTAAACAATACCCAAAGCCATGAAAGCGGGAGTTTTGAAACCACCCAGTAGCCTTTTCAACATATTTCACCTTGTGAAATTCTGTGGGTTTTGACTTTTTAAAAAAATCATCTGTTTGTTCACAAATTTCACCACAGAAAATATCCTACTTTCCCCAGGGCAATCAATTATTTGATCTTTACATAGTTTTGTATTCAGGTTGCTGATCCATGTGGCAAGTATGCATGCTTTTTCCATGATTAGAGGTAAAAGTGCATAGTTTGCATGAGGTTCTAGGTCAATAGCCACCTTAGCCTATCATAAAGTCTTTGCGGAGTTGTCTCCATTTTTTCCCAAATATTTCACCATGGTTTATTTTTTTCAGCTCAAATATCTCTTTTTCAGGAAATGATATTTTAATAATTTTTTCAGTCCTTGTATTTTGATGCAGTTAACTACACATATATTTAATATAGATAGCTCCTACTTGAAGTTTGTATTTTTAGTTACAATGTCTATATCATGTACAATCAAACTGTGAAGAGTTAGCTTTCCTGACAGAGAGTAATAAATCGTTATCATGTAATTATTTATTAAATGTTTCCATTTGTTTTGGAAGGCAATAAGCTTCTTAACATTACCCTTACAAAAGGTCTTATTTTCAGATTAATGAGTCATCTCTAATTACGTGAGGAGAATCATTGGCCTCATGTATGAAGATGTATGACTGATACCAAAGAGATATACATTCACCAACCAATTGATCTTATCTATACAAAATCTGTATAATAATAATAAAAAGTCTGTCACACACAGAGATCTCACAAGTAATATAGACACATTAACGAGATGCTTAGAGCAAGTTTATTTAGAAATAATGATTCGCCATTACTGATCCAGATTAAAATGGCTTACAAATTGTATCTATGTAAAATAATGAAATTAATGTTTTTACTGTCTTTTGTGTTTCCCTTGACAAAACATATAAAAATGTTTAGTTCATTAGTCGTTTATAGTTGTTATATATCTTGTCACTTTTATCTATGTCTGAAAATGCATAGTAAGGCCTTAATGCCTTTTGTAAGCCTTAATTTATTTATAAATGTTTCATTCTTGATCAAATGTATATGGTTGTTGGGAGATACATTCAGACACAAGGGGTCTGGAATCAATACAATACACTTCTTCGCATATAAAGCCTTTGCTTTTTATCGTGTTTGGCGTAAAGTACCGATACACGCTCGCTACAGTTTCGTAACTTTTTTCTCAATAATAGAGTTTGATGAAATGTTTTGTATTAAAAGATCATGATGTATTGAAAATGAAATAAAAATACTAGGTCACCAGCTTTGTTTCACTTTAATTTGCCCCTAGATATGGTGCTATTTTAAACATTTTTCAAAATTTCTGTAATCCTAAAATATATTTCAGTAAAGTACAATAATCAGCATAAATATGATTATTTAAGCATTTTTATAACGGAAAACAATATATATATTTGACACATGCTCATGAAATCAAAAGAACATGATTTTGTAAAGAAAGGAATACTTGTTCAGCAGACCCAATGGTTATCTTTGCATATTTTTGTCAGTTTTAAGTTGGTACTTCTGCTATCTTATCGAGTTTCACATAATAGAATTTAATCAAACACTGCACATATCTTTGGTTATGTCTACCTAATCTAAAACAAAAAGAAAATTGATAGGTCACCTTATTAGATTTCGCTTAAATCAAATTACAACGAGGTGGGGTGTGAGGGGCATTTATACAACGCAGGTTGGTACGAAATACTCTTTCAGTGTTTAAGCAAATGACTTAGAAATATATAATTAAAATTATCAAACGGCAGATTTCTTAATAAGCGGATTTTAAAGTGTTTCTGAAGCATTTTGATGGCATAGAACGATGAAAGTTTGCGCCCTTTTTTTAAAAACCTATAGTTTACGAATGTACGGTACGGGATTAGAAACAGCTGTGATTCAATGCAGAGTTTGAGCGCTGGTATAAATAACAGACTCCAGTACATTTATATGTCGGATTGAAGCAGTTTGAACTAAAAGTACTTTAAATGTATATATTTTGTAACCATGGTGATACTTACCCTAACCTTTAGTCAGTATATTATACATTTTGTTCATTAAATGCATGCGAACATACAATAATTTGCGAATTTTTGCCGTACGCGACATAAGATAATCACTTCCGGGCATGCGCAGAAGACCACATCAACTCTGCAGTGAGCTACATCGATTAGAAACACAACGAAATTGGCACGGTATTGGGGTAAATATCGACCCGTCCGGAAAAACTGTAGCGAGTGCTTTTAAGAGGAAGCGACTTAAGAAACTCTCAGAAATTTAAGGTTTCCAGACCTAGATTTGAACATTGGACCTTAGGATTGACCGTCACTTTTGTTACCATCGTGCCACCTACACATATAAGAAACTAGTAAATATTCTATTAAACTGGATTTGCTCATCATCACTAAAACTCATATTTCAAGATACAAAAATGTGGTTTAGAGAAATGTCACTCAGCTGTATAATATGTTTTTTTCTGCTCTAATTTCATACGGCGCATGTCTTGCGTCAGCTGAATATTAATTAATACTCCTGAGGCCAGCTCTCCGCCTCGGTGATGAATTATATCGAACAAGTGATATGTGCACATTTTATCTTTCTCTCCAAACTATTATCTCTTTTTTTTCAAAAGGAAATCCAAAAATCAAACCCTTCTAAAAATCTTGAATATACTGCTTTGACCATTAGTTCTAATTTTATTGTCATTATATGACAATGCGTAAACACTTTTATTTTATTTTCTCAGCTTTACTTTTTGTTCAAAAGTATATAAGAAGGGATGTATGTTGTTACATTTTACTATTTTTGCCATACATTATACTGGTTTTCAAGGGTATTTTACAGATAAGATGCCCCGATTCCAGTATGCATGCCCATATTGGACTGATATTGGTAAGTGATCGGAATACCAGCAGATAGATCCGACAAAATGCCTGATGTCTGCCCGATTTAAATTATATAAACCGTAACAGTTTTGTTTTTGTTTTGTATAATAAAGATGTTTAAGGAATACCTTAAGTCAATACCTAACAATGTATTTATATCAAACACATGGCTACAACAAAGATCCAGTATCTGCCAGATGTCATCAGAAATGCAGTGAATAGAAATATATCATCACAACCTTGCTACAACATTACGATAGAACCATACTTTTCATCTTAATAAATTAATAATTTTGCTTAAAGTCAACATATATTCAGGAGTGTGTCAAATATGTAAAGAATTGTTATTAACAAGAATAAAAAAGCATGAACGCTCATTACTATTAAAATTCAGATGCATTTATAAGTCATGCAAAATTTATATAAAACGGCTTGAAGATGATTGGGAATACGGATTGCAATTCTCGGGCTAAAATCTCGATAAAAACAATTTGGTAAATCACATTGACTCGCATATAAGTGGAAGTGTACGATATTAACTGCCGAAAATTGTTAAAGGAAAAATAGTTTTATATTTTAAGTATGGGCAGCCAATACTTTTGCAGAAATGGTGGACACATTTATCTAAAAGAATAACCGCTTAACAAGGCTAATACCTTAGATTAAGAAGCGCAATTTTTGGACTTACATTTTACATTTCTAATAAATAATTTAAAATGAAAATATATGACAAAAGATACGATTTCTTTTTTGTCAACTTCCCCCACCTTGATGGGAATGATCCTCGAGCGGGGGTTTTAATAATAGAAATCTTCATACATGTATTAGCAAAACGCTATTACAACAGGGCTACTGATATCATAAACTACGGATTCGGAGGCCTTCACAAAATTTTACTGTTCACTAAATTTTACTGTAGATAGTTCGAACGTAGGAAGAATACAACCCAAACCTTAAAAATAATGCCTACCATATTCAAACTTATAAAATGTGTTTGAAAGTTTATAAAAAGAGGATACAATGCAAAAATCGTTCGTTAAGCACAGGGCATGTTTGGTGATTGACTGTGTAATGCCTTTATCCTAAATCCTACAAAAAAACGGACGGAAGGAGTGGAAATTTGTCTTGTAGTGTGTTTATTCGTGCCTTTAAAAGTGCCCTTATTGAACACATTGGGTTTTTTACCGTATGATTGGCCCTATCTATATGTTACAGCCTTTCTCATTGCTAAGAAAGGGGCAAGTTCGAGGTTGGCATGCCCTTAACGCGTTTAACCCCCAGTTTCCTTTATATAGGCCACTGACCGTTCCGAAGCGGTGCCCCTATTTTCAGCTTGTTTTGACCGTTACGTATTTTATGTTATTTATGATTTATTGTCTTGTTTTGTCGGTGTTTCGTTCCTGCCCCACCCCCACTCGTCCATCATAATTTTGGCCGTCAACCTTCCCTTGGCGGTGCCCCACTCTGTTGTTTGTCCCTGCTCCCTTTCTCTCTCCCCTCTCCCTTCTGCTTCAGTAGCCTAGTGAAAGAGCGCCCTCTTTGAGTGCGTGAGGTCGTTGGTTAGATCCCCGTCCGCGTTATACCAAAGACGTAATGAATGGTATTAGTAGCTTCCTCGCTTGGTACTCGGCGGTAAGAGGATGGTGCTAGGACTGCTCAGCCCAGTGTAAGTATAATGTGACTGGGTATGGTATCCTGTCACGTGTCTATGGCGTGATGTTCAAAGTTGGGCATTGTGCTCACTACTACAGGTTGAAAAAAGACGTTACACCCGAACACGCACGCACGCACGCACACATGGACTCTCTCTCTCTCTCTCTCTCTCTCTCTGTATGTGTGTGTGTGTTTTTCTTGAAATTAAGCCTTATCTTTTAATTTTTATCATAATGATATATATAAAATGTCGGACCAATGGCGATTCAAGTGATACTTTTCGGATAGTTATTGTTGGCGACTTAAACTTTCATCTAGACATACCTACGGATCGTGACGCTTCCAAGTTCAACAGCTGTCTAGAAACATTCGGTATGGAGCAACATGTTCAAGGACCAACACATGTTGCAGGACATACTTTGGATGTTCTTATCACAAGAGACACTGAAAATATTGTATCAAATATAGAAGTTACTGACCCAGGACTCTCTGATTCTGATGGGAAGATATCACGTGACCATTTCGCTGTGGTATTTCATATTCAAGCAGAAAAACCTGCTCCAATAAAGAAAACTGTGACCTTCCGAAAGTTGAGATCCATTGACATTGAATCATTTAAAAACGAAATAAAAAGATTCTTGACACGAACACGTTAATTTCTGATGTTGACAAGCACGTGGAATCATTAAACAACAGTTTGATATCACTCGTTGACCAGCACGCCCCTTGGCGTACTAAAACAATAGTGCTTAGACCGACTTGTCCATGGTATAATGAAGAACTACACGAAGCCAAACATTTGAAACGAAAACTTGAACGCAAATGGAGAAAAACAAATCTGACAGTGGACCATGGGATATACAGAAATCACTGTGCTGCGGACGATATCAGAAAACTTTATTCAAAGTGACAAAGAATCTTCTTGGTAGAGCCGAGGAGGCTGTGCTGCCAACATCTTCCTCTTCCAAAGAACTAGCGCAAACTTCCAGCGATTTCTTCATCGTTAAAATTGATGGAATAAGAAATAAAATTAAATCAGAAACAGAATTACAAACCGGTGTTACCACCGAGTAAATTTCAATCACGCAAATAGATAAACTTGTTGAATTCACTCCAGTTTCACAGGATGAAGTGAAAAAAGTTATTTCAAAATCTGCAAGTAAATCGTATGAGCTAGATCCACTTCCAACACGCAGGCCTCCGCACAAATTATCCACCACTTGCAAGGTAGCTAAAGCAGTTTTTCATTTCAAATAAGTGCGGCACTCATCACATCCCCGATTATGCGGATTTTTACAATTAAGATATTGAATGGTCTCCTTGATTCCGAAGGACCAAAACACATAATAATATGGTAAGAGATTTTACGATCGCAAAAATCACGTGGAAAATTCCTTTCGTTTTCAGTTTGATGAATGCGCCAAAAAGGTTCCCTTTTTCGTGTGTAATAATTTTATTTTTTTAATTTTATTTTAAGTATTGATTTATTATATTGTATGCATTGTTAGTTGCCATATTTATTCCATATGACAAGGGGGGTGGGGGGGGGGGGGGGGTATAGGCACTTTATACCAACCGAAATTCGGTATACTGGTTTGTATTATTAACTTATGCTAATTTTTAAACCCATTTTATTGTGTTATTTTTATTGGTGTATATATATAACTAAGTTTTATACTACAACTTCTCTAAAAGCATTTATTATTGATTGTTGTGCATTTGGTAAGGATTGTTGTATGTTATGTATCTAGCTGTTTTTATGTATTAAGGTTGTAACTCATTCCTTGAAGGTACAAAGCTCTCTCATCTTACTATAGGTGTGGCTATGTCCATTCCTTTTCGGTAATCAACACCAAACTTTTTACACAGTACGTACGTCTGGAACAAACATCCATAATCAGTGTCTTGTATTTTTAGTTTTATAAAATAAAGTTAAGCATTTATGTGTTTTATGTTTGATATGCATAATCATAGTCAAATTGTTTACAAATGTCTCCTATCTATAAGACAAAAACTGGCCTTTGAACCAATGTGACTTTTTAAAGTATCCTTGCTCTATTATCTCAATGTGGTTTCTTATAGACTGACCTTTAGCAATATCAGAAAAATGGTCTTTCTTGAGAGGTGGATGATTGCACAACATTGACTATTTGTCTTTCCAAAATACCAGTTGTTCAGTATATGACTGTATGTAGTGGTAAAGGTGTTTATAGTGGTGAACTATTTAGTCAATATTCATTGCTATGTATTCAGAAGCTGTTCTCCTAAGGAGAAGGTGAAGAAAACAACAAAACAACAACAACGATACCCTCTAAGTAAATACACCAACGTAATCGTCAACATATAACACTTGGGTTAAAATTTTCTGGTTCCTTTTAAACTGAGTTTTACGCACCTAGGCGGGATAAAATGATGTTTGTTGTGTTTCATTCATTGTACATCTTAGTCCTTTTTCATCATTCAACTTGAAAGTATCATATAAAGCCCATATTCCTGATTAGACATTTATCAGAATAATGGTCTTGAAAACATCTGAGCCAAGTTTGAAACTGTCATTTCAGATGAACATCTACGTAAGTCTGAATTTAAGCACATCCTTGGGTATGCAATACAATTCATTGTAGAGGTCAGTTCCGCATATGGGTCATGATCAGTCAATAATTAGGTCATTAAATACAACAATAAAAATCCTGCTCACACTACAAAGGCAATGGGTTTTCTTCTCCAAAAACCATGAAACCCGACCAGACTGTCTGTTTGCATAGGGTCTACAACAAAGGCACCATCATCTCCTGTTCTATCAGTACTACGTACACCGCTTTGTTTAGCGCGGAGTTTCCGTTTGCTGCTGCTTGCAACAACTTTCGTACTTGTATGAAATGTATTGACATGTTTAAAAATTTCCGTTTGCCACGAAAAAAAAAACACCTGTTAAAATCAGAAATTCGACATACATAGACTGAAAAGAAAAAATCAAAATTATTCAAACATCATTTCAAAAACATTGACATATAAACCGAATACAAAAATTAAAATTTGATTAGAATATGACTGATATTGTCAGAAATGATAAATCTACTGTGCATGAAATTGTGTAATCAATCGAAGCAAAATGCAACTGTCATATAAGATTGGTTATATTTTGCACTGTAAAATGTATTTAATTTATCAGTTTACTTTATAAAGCGACACTGTAGACAACCGTTTTATTTTTTATTTTAGCTGCCAGGGTATGAAAACAGCAATAACATGTCGAAATTATCGGGAATCAAATAGAATGCTTAATCAGTTCACAAATTACTGGAGTTTTTCAATTGGCATGAAAACTATCTTTACGAAGAAAACCTGTTTGCAGACACTGGCTGATTTATACGTGATACTGCTGTTTCTCATCCGGCGCTGGTTTGCCGAATATGTCAACTTAAAAGGGAAATGGTTATCTGCTCTATATATGTCAACTTAAAAGGGAAATGGTTATCTGCTCTATATATGTCAACTTAAAAGGGAAATGGTTATCTGCTCTATATTGAAGTAAATTATTCTTTAAATTAAGCTGCCAGTACATTTTAGGACAATTATTTTTACATACCCTAAATTTCCTTTCTGAAATTATACGAAATAACGAGTATACTTGAACTTCCTTAAAATAAAGTATCCTTAATTGTTATATAACTATAAACGCTTAAAACGTATTTAATGGTTTTACGAATTAGACTGAAATGTATCTTGCTTTGAAATGTAGCAATCCAACTTTACAAACCGATCACAATCTGCTCTAAATATGTATAAAACATAAACAAAATATTGAAGTGTTCCAAACATTGATCAGGATTAATCCGGACATTTAATGTATTCTTAATAATAACAACACAAAAGCCATTTTGGTCTTCCAAACTGTTCAGCAGAAAAATATTTACAACAGGCAAAGAATATTATATAAAGTATTTAAATCATTTTAGTTGTGATTAAAAAAGCAAATCTCTTATATTAATAATCGGAAAAATATAAAAGAAAGCAAATATATAAGTTGCACTTTTAAGCACCTTTCAATCTGGAAATGAAGATTGAACTGCATGAAAGACATAATTAAAGCTATAGTCTATAGTACAAAATAATAATTTCCTTCATTACAAGCATATCGATTAGAAATGTAATAAGTTTTAGTACGCCCTATGCTAACTGCTAATGATAAGACAGAAAAAGCATGTTTCTTAAAACGAGACGATATTATGAAACGGCCTAAGGTGGGATGAAATGTCTATTTGGAATATGGTTAAGTTATGCATATGGTTGTGGGAGAGGTGTTAATCGTTAATAACACAGCACTAATGATCTGTATTGCTTAACCCTGGTCCACTTCAAATGTTCTGCATTATGTAAAGATTTAGCAGTATACTATCATTACGATATGATACACGAGTCGCTGCTAGGCATTCACATTGAGAGGTCATCTGTTATAACGTCGGACACACACTACCGATCAGTTCCGTTAATTGCCCTCACATTGATTCGTTTTATGCTATGTACAACACAGTCAATGACCGCTTCATAATTTAATGAAGATTTTGGGACCAGTTAAAATGCTAATAATTTAAAATTGTCTTTCGGCGGACGCCGTCTAAGAACGAATTCGTTACCTATGCCACGTGATTTCAGTTTGCAAATCAAACTACTTGATAACGCATTATACATAATTTATCAAAATGGAAGATTTATGCAACACTCTGCCTGATTGGACGAGAGTGTCAATTTCTTTCACTCTGTTGATTGTGCTACGCTGAGTGAAATGTAGACAAAGCGTTTATCCTAAACGACGCTGTTCACAGTTTTAAAGCTAACTTTCGCTCAGTATATTTAGCAAGAATATTAATATATCTCAAAATGATAAGTAAGTTTAATAAATATGATAAAAACCTGTTCAAATACCAACATATATCAAATTAAAGAAAGAGCTGAATACGGTCGGCGTATCACATGAATAAGGGTGTGATAAGAGTCTTTTATGTAGAGAAGTGCTTTTTAAAAGATTTTCCTTGTTACAATTGTCGTCTGTATATGAAAAGGTTTCTTGCTTTTGTGACTTATTCTGATTGCATATTAAAATGAGTACTTGTTTGCTTTGATATATTTGTTGTAAATTATTTAAATGATTTATTATATATGCATATTTTTCTTAAGTATGGTATGCAAATACATGTATTGAATTCAGTTGGAATCTGTATTATTATGTATATGCTATATAATGACTGAATCTCATTACACTGTAATGAAGGTACGCTGCATACAGTTTATCTATGTGATATGACTACGGTCAAACTTTGCTTATAAAACAGAAATATTGAAATAATTACAATTGTATGTTTTGCTTGACATTCACTTTTTTATAGGTGTGACGTCATTGTCCAAAGATTCATGAATAGCGAATATGCATTTGTTAAAGCGGGATCAGTTGGCCTATTTTAGAAATAAATGAAAATAATAAATAAAAAATCCTTTAATTGATTTTTTCTCATGTATTCTAATCAAACTTGATTTGTAGCATCATTATTAGGCCCGCAGCCAACTTTGTTCAGCTGGGGCATTTGACCCCTTTTAGGGGCTGCTAGAGCTAAAACTAGAAATGCCTTTATACAGCGTCTCATGAACAGTTTGGTGGATCTTTGTCATGGAGCATCATTATAAGGTCCTCTTCCAAATTTATTTATATAGGAACTTGGGCCCTATAAGGGATCACTACAGCTAAAAGTAGATATGCCTTTCTTCGCATTAACCACTAAAATGTAATGGATTTTTATCAAACTCGATGTATAACAATATCGTAAGGTCTCCTGCTATTTTGTTACAAATTGGGGATAGGGACCAATTTAGCTAAAAATATAAACACGTTTAATGACCTCTTCTCATGAACCGCTTCATGAATCTTCATCAAACTACTGCTGTAATTATTCGTCTAAGGATAAACGAAACAAAATTGCAACCCTACGAAACCTTTGCGAAAAATTAAAAGAGAACCATTTAAATTGTTAAATGCGGTGTTTAGTTTTGCAATTTGAAAAATGTTAGATGAAAGATGAATGTTAGACGAAAAATTCATAAACTTCTTTCCTTATTACAATTCGCCGACCATCATTTTTAAAGATATTTCTTGTTACATCTGCTTTTCTCATGACATGTATAGATTGTACACATTCTGAAGTCCTGCATGAGCATTTGAACCATACAAGCGAACACACATACATGTCAGTCAATGCTCCTATTATCTGAATCGGAAATGTCGTTATTTCCTACTTCATTTTCGACAATGGTGTTTGAAATGTCTCTGAAAAGCTCATTGGTGACAAGTACGAGTTGACAGTATATTCCCAAGCGTATAATTCAATTAGGAATCAAAGTGCATTGTCAAGTATTCGGCCTGAGGAGACGTTAATGCCACTAAGCCCTTTTGTACTGTCTGACGAGCTTGCTTCAGTAATGGATATAAAATCAATCAGTCTACATCAACAGCATTTTTATGAAAATGAAAATTTTAAATGATTTCTCAAGTGATTTAGAATATCAAAGTCACGGCTGAATCAAATATTGCAAGAAAATGATATTTTATTGTGTTTGCCTACATCATGTCATGTAAAATCCCTAAATATTGATCAAAGTTACTGTATTACTTATTCCGCTTAAACAAAAACCGGAAAATCAAAACTGGAGGGAGATCGCTTCATGGGGGAGAGAGAGAGAGAGAGAGAGAGAGAGAGAGAGAGAGAGAGAGAGAGAGAGAGAGAGAGAGAGAGAGAGAGAGAGGAGGGGCCGGGGGTGTAAATTTCCGGATTTCCGGGTTCTAACGCACTGTTTAAATTTCATACAGCTCTTTCTTTCTGTGGTTTCGTGATATACTGTGGAACTTTAACCATGGAAATCACAAGAATTAGATATCAGTAAAACCATAGACATAACGCCTTTAAAACTGCATGTTCTTAGTTTGTTTTCTGTTTACTGCTGACGCTTCAGACGTACAGGAGTACAAGGAATGGTTCGTCCCTAGTCATTACAGTAGTAGGTCATCAACTTTACATCTAGTATATAAGATTTCGTATTTAATGACGGTAAGTGTAAATATGATATCAAACAATCTGGCAGAGCTAAACGAAACTTTTAAGAGAACGTGTGTGGTCCAACATCAATTGCATAATTATGTAGGTAGTAGATCAGGTTTGAGATCTCCAAGCATTATTGTGAGAAACGCATTGATGTTGATCCTGCAGAAAAGACACGTATAAAGTAAGCAGTGTTATCAAGATGAACGTATCCGACCTTTCATTATTTCTGTGGTACAAAGGACATTAATTATTTTCAGGAATGCTGAAATACTAATGATATGCAATCTACTGCACACATAATGATGTAGACAAGATATAATTGTCATTTCACAGAGAGGACAGGCATACGGTATTATAGATCAGTACTGAAATGTTTCTACAATGCACAAAATCAAGTTAGTCGGGATAACATGAACATCTGTTTCATTAATGCTGACATGTTGCGGTACAGCTCATTAATATAAAATTGTTAAGAATTAATGTAAGCGGTGCGAACTTTGACAAGGAATTTTAGTGTTGATGAAACCTATTTTCTGATTATTTTTAAATAGGTCTTTTGTTTTTGCTGCCAATGTAATAACTTAGCTCAAAATAAACGCGATCTGTATAAAACGTATGTGCCTGAACTACTTATACAGTATTTTGTTTAACCGTATCATTAAATAGTCGCCGGTTTCTTTTTGCCACGCCGGTATTTGGCAAATTCAGCCCATATTTATACTCGCTTTATAAAAATGAAAATTGCCTTAAATTGTTACATTATCCGACCTAATTTAAAGTTAGTATGTTTAGATATAATATCATTACTAGTTTTTTGTAAATAAATACGAGATAATTGCATTTGCCATGGCTAAACGCCATGACAAGAAAATTCATCATTTTGATTTTACTAGTTCCAAACGAATGTATAGGTAGAAATATGATGTTCCATCAAACTCAAGAATAACAACATAGATAAAATACGACCTATTTCAAACGTATTTATGGGCTGAATTAGTTCTATCTTGCTTCCTCTTATCACGACACATGTCCTGTTGATATTAACAATTCATATGCTGAAGAAAGGGATAAACTATAATTTTACTTTCTCAAAATAAATGTATCAGCGTAGAAAACATGCTACCTAAATGTATCATGCATTTAGTGTAACATTAGATATCCTGTGACATCTAAGGCACCTGCCTGACACAAACGGAATATTAATTGATACTCTCGGGGCCAGATCTTAACCCATAAGATTTATTTCGTCGAACAAGTGATCACTGGTCATTCAATCGCTATTTTTGCCATATACATAGACAAATACATCACATCCTTAAAAAAATACGAAATGTTATTTTGAATATTAGAGGAAAGCTATAGTTACATGTAAACATCATAGCTACTAAATAAACAGCCGAATAATTTTACTAAAGGTAAGCCTACATTAAATAACCCAGTCGTACTACCAATGGTAACATTACATAAAGTAGCCAAATCATACTACTAAAGGTACAATAACAATAAATTGCCAGATCATACTACGAAAAATATTCAACAACTAATGGTGTCACTTTTCGTGTTGTCCAAAATGGGGTACGCTGTCGCAGATATGAACGTTTAGCATAAGTGACGACAATATGTGTTATCATGACAGTTTCGAGGAGGATCAAAATACTATATTGTTGTGCCTAATGGCTTGTATCGGACCTCAATAGAAACTCATTAACATTTGTTATAAAGTAATGTTTGTTAAAATCATTTACAGTTTCTTAGGAAATAGACAAAATATACGTATATGTAAAAATAATTGTAATCGGACGTCAATTAAAAAGACATTCCAAGGGGCTTGCTTCATGGGACTTTAATCTAAAGTGTTATTAGCTAGGTGTTTGTTTAGATATTTCAATTTTCTTTCATTTTGAAGATAACGAGCTTTCCTTAGAAATAAGCCATACATGTATAAAATTCCAATTTTTAGTTTACTAATTCATCTTGAATTACATAAGGACAATAATTAACCCTTTTATGAAGTGTGTATAACTTAAACTTAAAGTATAATTATGTTATTTTTATAGTTTATATAGGGCTTGCAAAACAATAAAAATGCGACTTCCAAAAGAGTTTGATCTCGCTACAGAGACACTACAGACAAATTATTGAATTTAAACAGTTTATTGTGAGAAATTGCTGCGGCTATTACCGACATTTGTTACAATGGTAATCTATTTTAGGAAACGTAAATAAATTGACGAAGCAAATATAGTTTTGGGCTTTTCCAGATAATGACGTTTCGCTCTTGAAGTTATTATTATTGTTACACTTGTCATTTTCAGCTCTTCCCAAAGACACAGTTTGGAAAGAAACTCTGATTTACTAGTTAGGTATATTCCTTTTCGTGTTGAAAAGTCTACAAAATCACGAGGAATTAGATGAAGCCCGAGACCGTAGAGCGATGGTACCAACATATCTTTCGAGATTGTACTGAGGTTGTAAAATAAAACAATTACGCGCTTACGCTTTTCTGGTCTAAAACGCGAAATAATGTCAGTGTTGTTTGATCCTGTTGACGTCGTTTCCGTTAAACTTTTTACGCATGTTAGGAACGCACTGTGTTTATATTAACGTCTGTTAACAGCATATGAACGCGAGATTCTTTCACACATTTACTCTTCTGTTAAAGCACCACCTGGAAAATATTATGTTTACGATGTATAGGCGTGTAACTAGACGAGCCACTGGACTAATAATAACGAAATTTCTACATATTTACGTTTTCTTGTTTTAATTCTCTTCATAGAGACAAAAGTAGTCTATTCTAGAGATTTTCTTAGAGGAATTGTGTTGAAATGATATTTGACATAGGACATACTGACTAAATTCACTCTACTGTGTCATAAAAAGTAAAAAAGTTAAAACAGATATCACAGAGTCCAAGATCTAGGCTGTGATCACTTATCCGTGCTTAAAAATTTTCAATGAAATAAAGCAAGTTTTTTGTAGTCGTGTAGTGAGTGAGTGAGCTGGGTTTTACGGCGAATCGACACAAAATGGTCATATATCGCCGAGTTGTAGTCGTGTAAGGGGCATGCAGATTTAGTTCGAAAATTAACAGTGATAACCTTTGACAAAGCATATCGCTATCCCTTACGGATTTGAATGAGGAAATGAAACAAACTTGTCCTGAACCACATTTATGGACAATTTGTTCAATGTTATTAATCAATTAGAGATCTGGTCTTCGGCGTATAAATTATTATTCAGCCAGCGCAAGACATGTGCCTTAATAAATTATACATCAAAACAGTATTACACTGAGACCTAAATGTTATATGATAATTTGCAAATTTGCAATTTTAAACCCAAAGTTCATGGAAACCAGTGTATGATCGCTGATAGGCTAGATTTGATTTTATTTCAAATTAACCTAGAATTGAATGGATGAGGACACTACTTTTGATTATTCAACTGCCTATATCTAATCGTTACAAATTCATCATTTTAGATCCGATACAGTAATAAATCATTCTGCATATTGTCATTAAGATAAGATAGAATAAATTGTTAGGTTCATACCGGCTAGAAAGCTCATGATGATAAAACAAGATATGCAGAACATGGTACTATGATGAGAATTTAGATTCTGTTTTGGAGGACAGAATCTACCTGTTAGCTACTGATACTATGCATGATACTTTTTAGAACCCAAAAGCTAGAAACGGTTTGTTTTGCTTTAAATTGACTTGACAAGTTTGTAAAACGTACTGAAAGTTAGTAGTTCAAGAATTAACATTAGCTGTTAATTGTTTAACCTTTAGCCCGCTGGCGACAAGTGATTCTGCCTTTGTGACCAGTGCAGACCAAGATCGTATTCTGCACTGTTCGCTATTCAATCAGTAAATTTTCAGTGAACACCCCTTCAAATAATAAATTGTATTGCCCAAATTGAATGATGGAACTGTCCATTTTAGTTTAGCAGAGTAAACAGTTTTGATCTCATGCTTTAAACGACGCTTAATATGTTTGTTTCCCTCGACAATAGATTGGACATATTTTTGACATCAAAATACAATAGCTCTGACAGACAGTGTAAAGTAGAATTTAGACATATAATTACAAAGACAATTACACTTATACATATTACATATACATGTAATTATGTAACACATGAAGCTATAATAACAAAGATTATACGTGGCTTACAAAACAAAAAATAAACTTATAACGAAAGGGGACGAAAAGAGAAAGGTTAAGGTATTGGATGACTAATAAAAAACCTCCTTTTTGAAGAGTATTCAATTCCTACTATAATTCTACTTTTACTGCAATTCTTAGAGGGGGGGGGGTGTGGGGCGGGGGGGGGGGGAACCTCCTTTTTGAAGAGTATTCAATTCCTACTATAAACCTACTTTTACTGCAATTCTTGGGTGTGTGTGGGGGGGGGGGGGGGGGGGGGCGTGGTTCAAGCCCTACTGGGACCAAATTTTTCCCCCCTTATTTTCCTTTTTTTCTAGTAAGTTTTTGGTTGCGGGTTTTATCCCGCTTCCAAAGTTAAGTGTATTTCTGACAATCATGTAGTATCTTTATTTGATTCCAAATCACGTCCAAAGGAAGGATGTTCATGTGCTACACAAAGTAGTCCCATTCATGAACAATGCGGATGAATTATCAATGATCAAGTAGTTCTTATTCATCCTCTATCCATTCTCACTGGCCATTTAGATTATATAAGATCTGTCAATGATTAGGTATTCCAGCCCATGGTTACATCTCTGACTTCCAGCTGTTCATGTAAGGTCAGGCAGAGTTTATCTTAGATATGAGGCACATTAGTATTTGTTTCTTATACATGTATATTTATAGATTTGCATTTTAAATGAAAATAATTCTAGCAAAACCCGCAACCACCAGACATCTCAAGGCTTTGATTACTTCTTTCAAGACTTATTATTGATTTCTTGTACAAAAAATGGAAAAAGATGAATCTTATAAGCGATTTCATGGTGTTCAAAGTGAATTTACTACTTAAACAGAAGGGGTAGAGTTACATATCTTTAAAAATACTGAGTTACACTCGGTGAAAGTTCTCTATTTTGCTTTCACTCTTAGATTATATATTGTGGAAGAAATTTAGGTAGGTTATACGTCCGCCTTAAGGTTATTTTTAAATGCAGTAAGCAAAATTCAAAAAGAAAAACACAGCATTCGACCTTATTTTTTCAATGTTGAAGTATGAATCTTGTCTGATTAAATCCGTTTACTTAAGGCACCATAGAAAAAATGATATTGACATTTTTATTTTGTGTTTTATAATTGTTTACCAATAGTTTGATGTTTCTTTTATTAAAATTAATGGTAAAATGAGTTCTCTGCAAACGTTTTGGATAGTGGCTATCACTTTGAAATTTGTCTCTTCTTGAGCTTGAGTAGATACCATAAGTTATACAAAATTTATAAAAAAAGACGGCACGGTAAAAGTTATTTAAAAATTGCAAAATAGTGCAAAACACGGTTACCTTTCAGAATATACCAAGCAAAGGCCATTTTGTAAATATTACTATTAGTGATCTAATACCTTAACTGATTGGCTTTCTTTCCATCAAAATAGTACAAAATTTAAGATTTTTCAGAATTGTTGAAAGAGTGATGGTTTTCTTAGTTTGTAAAAATTAGATGCTTAAAAACAAAAAGTCATTTCTAAATGTTTACATGAAGATGAAAGCAAAATATGCATTTGTTCATATTGAAAATTATATGCCGTACAAAATTGTTTTTTTCTTATTTCACAGCATTGTATATGAACTTCCCTAGATTTTGAACAATATTTAGATTTTAAAAGATTTGAGTATATTCAGTCTGTGCCAGATTTTTGTGTGAATTGTTCTGTAACAAAGTGATGTTTGACATACAATACATTTTCTTTCATCTTCAGGAATACTAACTGGTCTAACCAACCTTCCGGCCTCAGTTTGTCATCAATCAGAGGAAAGAGGAAAATTTTAAACACGTACTTAACTGGCAAATTTTTAATATAGTATTTAAAGTGTACTCTTACTGGAATATTTAAATGCACTTGTGTGATCGTCACTACATAAGCTTACGTATACCTTAGTCAGACATGAGTCTGCATTCCGCCTGTGTTATAAAAATGTTCATCTCAATGTAAAGATAGCCGAGTGTCTGTTTAGATGTACCGTAAAATTCAATGTCTTTCGTCGAACACTATAATAGCAAAATCTCCCGGAAATTTATCTGCACATTTTAGTGCGGAAGATAATTTGTAAACTTTTGAAATTCAGTAAAGGTGTGTTGACAAGTTCAGTCATCAGTTTATAAAGACTACTGCCATAATAAAAATCGACCCTAATATGTTTCCCATAGACGAAGCATTGCCTTACAAGTAAGTTATCGAAACGTCATTTGCACAATATAGCCACCAATTACAGATGCCCTTTGTTTGTTAGTTTGTGCAGTGTTGAAGTAATAAATTTTGCATTTTCCATCGTATTTCTGCTTGTGTTACTGAGCACAAAGAAGCATTTTGTACAAAGTCATTTACTATATATTTTAGTCTTGAAAAGCTCAAAAACTATGCCCGCGGATTTTTCACATATTTTCGCGCGTAATGTTTAAATACGTGCTTTTCATGATATAAGCGGCACAAAACATGATTTTTAAAAATATATAAGAATAACTGAACTATCCGAATATCAAACGAGCTCTGTACTACTGATCGAATCTGTTTTAATACATACGATTTGAAATGTATAGTCGACATTAGGTTTAAAGTACAAAAATGACTACCTGATTGCTCAATAAGGCTTCTGACAGGTTTTTTCTTATGGAAATTGTGGCTATTCTAGACCATACACCTTTAAATAACCAAATCTGTTTTGCTACGGAAACAGGTACCAGTCTCCTTAAAACGAATGGAAATACAACAACTGAGTTCCAGACTAAAGACAGTTTTCATTAAGAGACGGTAACAATTACAGATATGTATGACTAGATGAATATGATCAGTGTAGTTGATGCTAACAATTTTATATACTGCCTTTCGCTATAAAGAATTACCATGCGCACTGATGTGTGAGACATACTGATTTATCAAATCGATGATGCCTTCTTTTGGTTTAATTGGTCATTGATAAAGAGATCGTGCTATTGTGAATAATTTGATGTCAACATTCTCTTATTTCCTGTGGCATTGAGTGTTTCCAATGTCCTCGACCTATTAAACTTAATATCATGCATAAATCTTTACCGCGACCATTTTCTAAGAAATGTTAAATCACGTGACTACTCATACAAACAAGAATTTCCAAATCATTCCAATTATAAGATTAAGCAGTGCAAAGGTTTTCTAATCAGTTTTAATGTAATCAGTTTTTCAGATTATTATCGCAGCTTAAGAAACCACAATCTTGTTCCAACGTTCCAACTGATGACCCTTTATCCAGAATAATAGAATTATACCAACAGGACGAGCTAATCCATAATAATGAAAATACTGGCCTTCACAATTTGTTGCACTTTAGGGAAACTGCGTTGAGGAACAGAGTAAAAGTGATGAATAATATCTCTGAAAAATGGTATGAACAACAAGTTTAGTTTTTAGATATTTGGCACTTTTATGAATGGCAAATGCAAAGACTTTTGTGTATATTTCTTTTACAAAATTTACACTATGGATCTGACGAAACTTCGCTTAACAAAATTCAACGCTCTCTGTGTTTGTTCCAGTAAGCGTAAGGGTGTAGTTAATACCTGACAACTACTATCTTTGAAGATGAATCTGTGTTATTTTTTAATTTTTTTAGTCATGGAGGATTTTTGAATTATGAACCGTATCGAATAGGGGATTTACGCTTTTTATCTGTTTTCTAACTTTAACAACAAATTGACAATGGGTTTCAGACTTTTCTGCAAGTCAGTACTACCCACTCATTTTGCATTTAGAAATTTCAGCTGTAGTAACTGATGGTTCACAGTAATAATTACAGACAATTGTCTTGCCAATGAATCTTTGGCTTAGTAAACATAAGAGCTTACGTGTATGTGATCCTTGACAAAAATGGGGATCACATAATACGAAACGGACAAAGAGCAAGTTGAAAACAACTTAAGAACAGTCGATAACCTATATAATGGAAACTGGGGAGTGTGAACGAGTTTGGGGCCTACCAACCCCGCACTTACCCTGTTCTCAACAAGTCAAACAAGACAGTGTAAATGAAATAACTTCCTGCTGTCAAAGGCTCCACAAAACTAAATTTTGTTCACTTGAGTAAAGTGGGTTTAGTGTGAGTCTTTATAAACTATGAGTTCTTTCAGGAAACTTGTTTAAATAAAGTTCAAACTAAAGACAAGTCCTTACTTTAGGTTATGTCAGACCATGATTTAATAGGGAGTTTGCGATTCAATCTTTTAATGCATTATTCATAAATGTAGAAAACTTCTACGAAAGCTACGAGCTACAGACAAATCTACACATTAAAATTCTACATAGGATTTAAAAGTTGCTATTGATCATGTACCGCCATATTGTATGGAAATTATAAGCTATGAATTTTGACACCCCAGACGCTTAATAAAATAAAGAGTCTAATCGTACAGATAATTGTTCCTGTGAAAGTCCCGTGAAAGTATGAAATTAATGTTTTTGGAAGAACCACGGGAGTTTAGGGACAGAAAAACAAAAACAGAAAAAACACCCTGGTCTCAGAACACTACGCATGCGGAAATTGTTTTACATACATGTTTCTTTTATTTCTTTCAAGAATTAATAGTTACAGAATCTGTGGACTGTATTGCAATAACAGAAGTCAAAGGTCAAATTTGACCTTCGGTTTGAAAAAGATGTATAACTGATGAAGTTTGTATCCGTGAAGTTCCTAAGCTATTTAGAGGACTTCCAGTTTTCATAAATATAAACGTTTAGAAGAAAGACATTTTAGCATTTAATTGTTAAATATAAACACGGCATTTGTATTAAGTATAATAGATACCTTTGCTGTTACCATGCTTTGTAAATAAATGAAATTTTTGCTCAGAAATTAATTGTGCACATTCCACTTCGGATACTCGTGTTTACATGTTTTATGACCGGGACACATTAGTGATCGCATACGGACCTGTGCATGTTGCAGTTTCCACATAACTATTTTACAAAGTATAGATATGTTTTTAAAAATATGCTTCGTAATTGAACCATGAATGAGAAACATTCATATAAAAAGTATATAAGTCATATTGGTAGCAGTCCTTATTCCAAGGTTGTTTTCTCTACCGTTTTGATAAAATAAAGTGTAAACTATATAATATTCTTCAAAACGCTGTTTCGACGCACCTTTTGTAATACATCCTAATACGCTTGTCTCTGTCAAAATGTTAAAACTCTCTTATGCTAGAATAGCGTCACGTTAACGTGCGGTGACGTCAAAGTTTTTTTTTTGTTGCGACAAAGAAAGAGCGCTTCTATATTTTATCTATTGTTTTAGATTAAGGGCACATTAGAATCGAAATAATTTATAGCAAAACCGTGTTTTAACACTGTTTATACAATCGGGCGGTAATACGTCGTACAAATTATTACTCCCGACGTATAACAGCCCATCGTGCATAAATACTGTTAAAACACTCTTGTGCTATAAATTAGTTTTTGATTAAAATGAGATTTAAAATGTCCGTCGGTAGGTGTTAAAAAAACGCAGCACTGGAGCAAAGTTAAGACGCAACTTGCGTTACGTCATATTTATTGAAATATTGACCTGTAATTAAACCCGAAAGACCCGTGTGTTATTATCAACAACCCATCAAATAAGTACATAAATTCTAAAAGCCAAATAAACTGAATCGATAGCCGTGATGTGTGTTTCATAATCAGAGCGTACAACTGCTTGTTATTAACTGCGCGTTAGATAAATTCTACGTGAATTCTGCAGGGACTGATCTGAAAGTCTCCTGAACACCTAATATGTCGCTAAAATGAACATAGCAATCGCCCGCTCATTGGATTTATTGGGGATAGTGAATTCAATCGAAGAGCGTTTCTAATGTCACCTTAGGAAACGGTGATAGATGTGCATAGCGCCAATTGTTTATTACGCTCTAACAAGTACGTACGACGTTTATTGTTTATTTTATAGAAGAAATTGGCGGATTTTATTATCAAATTAGAAATACTTAGGAAATTACGGGATATAAAAGTAAGTGAAAGTAAAGACGCGTTGGGAAGTGTTTATATTTATCATTGGAGTAAATAAGAAAACCATACAGTGAAAAATTATTTAGAAATTAACAACGGTTTGTAGTTTGACTGGATATAAGAAATAACTTATAATAAGACATGTAGCCCTAAGGCTCAAATGTCTGGTTACTAAACTGGCTTGTGGGCTAAATTCTGAAAAGAACATTTTGCATTTGTTAAGAATGTAGGATATTTTTCCCAACATTTAAAAAGTTTTTCATACTTTTTGAGCTTGAACAACATTAATTTGCAAAGATCAACACACTCGTTTTTATTTAATAGAGCGTTTTTTCTTTTACTTTTTAAGCATTTATGAAATTAAATAAATTGTAAAAATGCGGGTCCTTTATAAAACATTTAATAACCCACTTAATGTTATAGGGATTTCAGGTCTTACAGGTTACTATGAGTACAAGGTGATATCAGTATTATGTAAAACAAATCTCTCTCATTTTTTTACATGTTGACATAATTACCCGACCCACTTTTTTCAATGAAACAAAGACGAACTTAAATCTAGAGTTAAGATTTTAAAAATATTATGCTGCTTCAATGACACACTAAAATGTTTCAAAATCGAAAGAATCTGGGGTAACCGTGCATCTAAGATAAATGTTTAAAAAAGAAAAAGAACGGTTAAAAAGTGCTATCAAGGTGAAAACATTTATTTCAGTTGTAGCTTATCAGTCAGAAAAATATCGGACTCGAACCGGATCTATTTAAATAGATATTTGAAATTACTGATCTCTACCAGCATTATATATGTTGCATCAGATTAAGGCAGATGCCGGCCAAAAGCAAGCGTGAAATTGTTTTCACAACAAGTAGAATCTGTTCTGTTCTGTTCTGTTCTGTTTAGTTGAACGATACGCTGTATTTTTTACGCTTTGTATTTTGAACGATACGCTGTATTTTGATGAATTAGCCTTTGTTTCGGCATAAATTTTGTTGAGAAGAAATATTTTTAAAAAAAATCTTTCAAAATGGCGTATATACTGAAAAAAAAACACAGAAAAAAACTCCTACATCCTTAAAGGATCATTCTGTTTATCAGATTGTGAAACTTGTCCAAGAAAATCGAACAAACTAATGTGGTGAAATGAATTGTCAAAAAAGTTTATAAAGTCATTTTTTTTTTATTTTGTTTGAAAACTTCACGTACAATAATTGTTCATTAAGAATTAAGAAATTCTCGACACAACAGCCTTTGCAAGAATAAACATCAGGCTTAGAAAAAAAAAAAAAAAATGAAAAAAAAAAAAACCCGTTTAATTTCATATGTGCGTCAAGTTTAATGATTTGAAGTTAAAGTAGGAACTCATGAACTCATGAATTACTAATAAATGTTGGTACAACACTATCTACCAATTTTCTGTTTTAAAAGTGTTTTTCCGATCGTGGGTCATTTAGTGCTTGTACCCCACCTCGCTCCATCTTATAAAAGAAATATTCATTTTGCGGGCATTTGTCCATAAAACAAATTGCATTTTCAAATGGTGGAGAGAGGCACAATTGCGCCTTAGGAGACATTTGTACATAGTTTAGCAAATTGGATATTAGGCCTGGGCGTTGTTCGACTCCCAGTGCTGAGGATTCGTATAAACTTTAAACCAGCTTTTGCTGATCATACTGGATCCATCACAGCAAGTAAGGTTTTAACACAATTCATCTACAGTCATGAATTATGAAATAAAAACTAAATTATTCCGTCGCATGTGCCCCTTTTCATTTGATAAAGTAAATATATTAAACAGTCTGAAAAACAAAACAAAAAACTCAACTCTTTATAACTTCTGTTGGGATGAGGTATACAAACAAAACCTTGTAAACAGTTAGTTTTCATAGAGACCGATGTTTTTGCAGCTTTGATCAAGGTCATTGTTACTAAGTACTTAATTAGTTAATAATGAGAACTTGCGAGCAAACTTTGTATGTTAGTTAGCTCGCTCTCACAGAGACCAACATTATTTCAGAAGCGTTTTAAGTTGCTTTAAGGTTGCTTTGTTTAAGGTCCAGGAGAGTGTTAAAACAAAATATTTTTGGTAAGTAACTTCATTTAGGAATAGGACATAAAATTTTACACTAAACTTTGAACGTAAGTATCTTGTACAAAAATAATGCTTGCTGCAATAACCTATGTTACAATTAGGGTACTTTAATCAAAAGTGTTTAAATTGTTTTAGCTACATTATTTGTTTGAGAAATGAGATATTGGAACCAAACTGACATCAGTAATGTAATTATAAGTGTTTTTTGTTGTTGTTGTTTTTGTAGACAGAGAATGCATTTTCAAGAATGAAACATTTATCCCTTTTTATAGGGAATACCAGATCACTGAATCTGCTTGTTCTTTTATATATAATACTATTTAGGTACGGCATTCACTAGCCATGTTGTACTGAGATGTTAGGTTCCTTTATTACCATTTGGTAACTTTCACCTTTGCCGCATTTATATCAATTGTTGCTGCGATTTAGTGCTATATTTTCTATACAACACGTACACTTCTTGTTCTCAGTTCTTCAGTTTTGTTGATTTTAACAGAATATTGTTTTTCTGCTAACTTTTGCACAAAGTATAATTAATATCGGTATGTAGTTAACATAGTAGATAGATGCGACAAATGAAACTGTTTAGATTATAGACATTTATTTTCTTTGTGCTGATAAATTAGCAAATTTATTAGGTAAAGCTCTGTGAAGTTTTGCTGAGTTGGGAATTGCGAGAAATCAATCACAATGGAGAGGAGTTGCAAGTTATGAACACGTTCCAATTTATATTTTAAAAATATTATCTATTTGCAGTGGGAAATGTTTTGCAACCTTGCCGAAACAAAACACAAAAAGATCAATTATCGCTTTTTTGAAAACAGCAATAAAACTTTTTGTCGTCGATTTACCGAAAAAAATCCTTTTGGAGCAGAACAAACGAAAATATTGCAATTTTGGGTAGTCACTTCTTCACATCAATGCTTTATATATTTTTGCCATCGTTGGAAAGTAATTTATAAATGAGTATGTCCTTTATAAATTTGAAAGTCTACTGGTGTTTCCACTATTGTCATACGAGAAAGAAAACAACAGTAAAAGCAATAGCAAAAATGTAGAAAAACGAAATAGTCGGTGTCATTTTATACCCTCCTTACGTGTTACAAATGTATGAAATTGAGAGGTAGCATTTTATTATCAAATCAAGTACCGACTGCATTTTGTTCTCTTGAAACGTCAAATTTAAAAACAAGTCGTAATTCGAAGACTAATTGTTGAAAGCAGAGTTTCTTATTTTCAACCATTTCGTTTCTTTTCACCTTCTTTTTGAAATGGAATGAACGGTCAATAACCAATAAAAGTACGACAGGTTATGGTACATGCGTACACTCGCTGATAATTGTGTTATTATTTTCTTTCTGTGCTGGTACCAGTGGGTGTTCTATGGAATAATAAATTCATGCGAAGTATGGTATTGTTAGCCAGTATCTATAATAGGTCGTTAACATTAAATAAATACGCCATTTTCCAATCACTGTATTACAGTAAGGCATAGTCTGTAGAAGTGAATTGAAAGCCAAACAAAACACGCACCCATCCAGAAAATTGAAAAGTCTCACACAGTAACCGACGAATACATGACGCGCACGTGCACACCTTGTCATTCACATTGTATCGATATTTAAACCACAATTCATTAGAAAATTGATCTCGATTGCTTTGCCCTGCTCAAACGCATACCACTTAAGAGTGTAGAAGTGGTCTTCGTCCTGATTTGGATTTATTGCTCGTAAAATTGATTCAATCAATTCGCACCAATTAAGAACCATATGCAAATTAGTTGTTATTATTGCTGATGAAAAACATGCTGGTTGCTAAAAGTTACCTACTCTCATAAAAAAGAGCTACTCATTCACGAAGAAAACTTATCTGAGTTAAATGAAAACATTGTTCACATGTATTTTCCATTTCAAAAAGAACATGCATGTTATTGTGCACTAAATTGTTAATTATGTTTTCTAGATACATTAAGATCAAATTTGATGGCAATATATTCGACACGTATTGAGTGTTATAGTGTAGCATACTCAATGGTTGATTTTGACTGGGGTAGGCGGTACATGTTCGAGTCTTGTCTTCAGCGCTGAACGTCATTTATTTAAATGGAGTTTACATTTTGCTTTATTTTCTGACTCTACTAGTATCTGTCGTATTATTCTGTTAAACATTTAAAGAATTCTACAGTTAATGCTTCAAGACCAGTGACACAAATCTCAAGGTTTCTGGGTCGTTGTGAAGAAAAATAGATAATTTAATCCGTGCTCTGACACCTGACCTTGCTTCCTGTAGTATTGCAATACTATTTACCTTCATTCAGATGACACTAGTACGGAAGGCAAACTGAATAATTATAATGTGTTACCCAGATTTATGTAACTCTTGTTGGTCATGACATCCATTAATATTTGAAACTACAGGTAGCTTAGACAAAAACACGGCAAACCTTGTTTGTCTAAACGTTGTTTAAAAGGAAATACATTCGAGAAATTGCGCAGCTGTATTAGACATTGTGAAATTTGATGCTTGTTCATGACGATATACACATCCATATATAGTTTGTGCGCTTCACATTGTCTCGTCTTGACAATGTTACATAACGATACACCATAGTGTAAAATTATCTGAAACGACAGTTTTTACTTTGCATCATTCTCTAGTTGATATGAAGTGTCTGATGAAGTTTTTCTCATTTGGTTTTAATTACACTTATTGTTTGGATGACACTTCTTTTTTAAAACTGTTACAGCCAAAATAAATTCTAATATGCTTTTCTCTGTTAAAGCACTCTTATGCTAGAACGACGTCACGTAAACGTGCAGTGACGTCAAAGTTTTTGCTGCGACCAAGAAAGAGAGCGCTTCTATATTTTATCTGCTGTTTTAGATTATGGCCATATTAGAATCGAAATAAGTTATAGCAAAAGAGTGTTTTAACACTATTTATACACTCGGGCGGTAATACGTCGTACAAATAATTTCACTCGGGCTGCGCCCACGTGCAATTATTATGCCCGACGTATAACCGCCCATCGTGCATAAATAGTGATAAAGCACTCTTTTGCTATTTATTATTTCTTAAATATTGACCGCCAGATTAGGTTTAGTGTCTGTACCATAGTTATCATATTTGCTAAACTCGGTTCGTGCGTCTTGTAGTTCACAAACGAACAATCAGTTTCCTGCATCATACTTTAACTTGATGTTTGTGATTAAATTTACAATATAATAATATAGTTATATACTATAGATGCCTTTGATGTATAATCGAAACGAATGAGGTGCATTGATATTGGCTATGAAAGCTTTTTTTCAGCGTATTTCTCACTTAATACGAACTTGTAAATAGAACTAGAATGCCGTTAAATGGGGTTTTACCGGTGGTAATTATAGGTTAGCGTTCAGATAATACAGTATAGCAATAGTTCTGACGCATGGAAACTCTTTTTTTTTGAAAAATATTCATGCATATGATTACCACTGACAAAGATTGTTCCCGGAATACGGGACTATAAATACGCGCAGGACTGCGTATCTTGAACATAAGGCTTGTGTAATGGCTTTGAATAAATGTTTTTATTCTATACATATTTTACTCTCATCCAATCAGCGATTCGCAATTGTACCGTTAAATAAATGTCCGTATATACCGGACAATGCAACAACATAGACTCGAATCTCTATGTTAACTTCAGTAAATGCCATTGACCCATATAAGTATCCGTATGAACATCAACATCAAAACCCCTTGACGTGGAAGTAACCTCTACATACAACAATGCAAGGAATGTTGTTTTTTTTTTTGGCAAACAGTTCTATAAATCTAATTCTCAAATTACTCCAAATAATCATAAATATTCTTTAAATTTCATAAAAGCACTTAGCCACAACGGAATCGAAATAATTAACCGCCCTCTCACGTTATCCCCAGCCAGTTCCAATTCTGCAAAAAATAACTTTTATTAACGAGTTTTTGCTCGTAATTATTTTAATAGCAGCTTTTCATGCAGGCTTTTCACTTTATAAATCCAATCAAGAGTGTAAATGCACAACATTTTTGTCATCTGTTAAAACTCTGTCAAAAGAATGATTTAGTGTTTCTAGTTGAGTTAGAAGACCCAGATCATTAACAAATAGTTCAGCAATAATAGATAGTACGAAAGTTGCTGCAAGATGCAGCAAAAGGAAACTACAAAGCAGTGTACGTAGCACTGATAAAACAGGAGACGATATAACGATACTGGTAGGCCCTAGGCAAATTGACAGTGTGGTTTCATGAATGTTGGAGAAAAAACATTGTAGTGTGAGCAGGATTTTTATTGTTGTATTCAGTGACCCAATTATTGACTGATCCATGAAAGGTATACTACTGTACTCCGTGCCATGCATGCTCAGTATCTTCAGTTGTAGGAGGAATTGTCTTTTTAAGTAATTTTCTTAGTACTATATTTCTATTTTTCTAGATGTGATTATTACCTATGTCATCACAGAAAGTGTGCTAAAGTGTACTTGATCTGTACAATGATTTTTTAAAAATCTTTCAGAATGTTTTCTAAATGGGTTGGAATGTATTGGGAGGGGAACTGTATTATGTGTGTGCGTGATCACGACTGTGCATACGCGTGCAAGTGTGTTGGTGTTGGGGTTTGGATGGGGGAGGACATTTGTGGTTAAGGCCGCTGAGTTGAAATCACTAACACTTCATCCGCTAAAGGTTCTTTGACCTGGCTTTCGGCGTCGGGTTTCGTTATTTCGAACAAAATGCACGCCCGTGCCTGGCATAATATCAAGATGGGATATGAAAGATATGATATTATATTGAAGAGATATACAAGAGAAACTTAGACCTTATTGTTCTAGACATTTCTGTTTATATATAGATATATTACATAACTGATTAGTTTTAAGGTAGCTGCATGTAAATAAGTACTGGCTATGAACATTTAAAATATATATACTCGTGCCAGAATGATTGTAAACACAAATTCTTATATGGCTCTATTTGATTGCAAGAAAGAAGGTCAAGCTATGCACAACAGTTGACGCGTGGACTGGTAATAGAGCATTATGTTAATAAATCGGAGAGCGGTGCCTCTGAGTGATAATGGCCCTTGGAAGAAAATAATAGCCCTCGGGATCTCCCATGTGTTTACCTGTTTATTACATGTTTGCCTGTAAAATAGTAGGTCCTGGAACAATTTGGTGTGCCATTTATATACTGGCATAATAATTTTCAGACTTTTAGTTTCTGTTTTTATTTCTTTTATAAACTGTATAGAATCAAATGCCTTTATAATTATACTTTGTTGCTTATGATACAATTTGGGATTGAAAATAAGTTATTTAAAAAAAAACACGACGTTACACTACAAATAAAATTAAAACTGAACTTTTCGCTGTTTTGCTTCTATGAAACGTCGTGACGTCACTTCTGTTTTCGGACGTTAAAAATTTCTCGCGCTAGCGTCAGGGTCATTATCGGCACTAGCCTCGGGGCCAGTTGTAATAATGCGATAATGAAAACAGGAGCATTTTCAGCTCAAAATTGTAACTATTTATAGGTACACACGTATAAGACATGAGTTTTCGCGGACCTCTGGCTCATTAATACTCGGATAAACGAAGGCCAGCATAGATTTTATCGAACTATTTCAATGCGCAAGTAAGATAGAAAACAATCGATGCCTTCTATGGATTTATCTTCTATCTATCTTCTATCTACCACGGTTAATCATTCCTGGACATTTGAACTCTGAGCTACGATAAATAAAGCGAAAAAGTTACTCAAAGGAATGGATTATTATTTAATACGCATCTTTTCCAGTTCAATTATTGTATGAAAGCATGCACTTTAATGAAATATATAAGCTAAAATGACATTTTGTCGAACATATTATGTTATCTAATTGCCATATATGGTTATCCCTAGACAGTAATATCGCCAAAAATCACTAACTTTCCTTTCCATTTATAAACGGTATCTTTACAGTCATAAAAGTGATAAATGACATTTTCTGTTTTTGATGAAATTGTATTCTGCATGTATTTTTTTCATATTCCATTGAAAACATTGTTGGAAGTGAGATTACTGTAAAGTCACTATATATAAATAATTAAGTGCGTGTATTTATTTATAATTTCAGACGGAATATATCTATTAGCCTTAAATTGAGTCATTGACAACAAGCAAAGCAGTATTTATGTGCCTTACAAGACCAAAAATTCGTGTCAAGTGGTGAAATTGTGCCTATATCATATCGCCTGGTCATCTACGAATATCTAATACAGGAACCATATCAGAAATATCATGAATGAAAACAAACACATTCTCAGAAATCTTTGGATAAAAATGTGACGATAATCAGTTATTTAAAGATAACATTCAACTGTCATAGCGCTGCTGTTTGTTTTACATATCATTTTGAATAATAAATTTGGATCAAAAACAATGGAGTTTATAGACATTTGAATGATGGATTGAAATAAAATGCCATAGACTTTATTGACTTTCGAACTTTAGACTGGAATTTTAATGCAGTATACTTTATCGACTTTTGAGTTATAAATCTGAATTAAGTGTGATGGACTTTATGAACTTTTGCATTAAAGATTGGAGATTGAATTCAATGGAGTTTAAGGACTTCTTAACTATGGATTGGGATTTAATGCCATGGAGTTTATGGATAGTTTGATTTTACACCAGCCAGCAAAGGTACACCACACATGACAAAGGTAAGTACATTTTTGTGATGTATTGAAGGCACTTATTCATAGATGGAATAAACAAAAGTGTCTACAATTCCTATTAACTAATAAATGAAATGCATAATATACCTCATCAAGTGCGGTAAAACAAGTTGTACTTAATGTACTTATTTGTGTATTTTCAAGAAAGAGATACATTTGACTTAGCCGAAATCGGCCCTTATTTCGAAAAAGAGAAAGTCATGAAAAACTAAACAACATGACGGGGTATTAAGCAGAGATCAGTTTGGGACTTTTGTAAATACCCGTACTGACGAGAAACTTGAAAATGTTAAAATGACCAATAACCAAGTATTTTGGTGTTAATTATTCGGATGATAATAACGTCAGTAACGGCATGCAATAATATTTACTAACTGAATACTAGTTATTACACTAATAGAAAGTCGACAGAACATCCTACAAACATAAGATCACGTTTGTAACAGTTCTGTCAGTTGCTTACTGTTATGCAGAAGTTTTAAAATTTATTTAAGGCATCAAGACGTGTTTTTTTGACATTGCTCATTTTATAAAGGAATCATTTTGATCAAGACATTTGTTAACATTTATACACTTCCTAGCGATTGCCTACTGTCTTTGTATTGAGTATTTGTTTTCTGAAACTGAATACCTGGCAAACAAATTATGTTTTATTGACTTAAAGTTACTTTGACCATATTTACCTCAGACTGAACGAATGCATTCAGTTTGGATGCATTTTTGTTAATCTTTCCTTCTATGTCTTAATTGACTGAAGACCAGAAATAAGATATTCATATTTGCATCGATAACAGGGTAAATCTAACATCCAATCAGAGATGAACAATAAATGAGTTATAAAAATTAGAAATAGTTCCGACAGTTTTCATATTCAGTGAACTTGACAAAAATTTAAACTATCGTAAACAGGGTCCAAATCTTCATATTTAACATGAATGCTTCATAAGCGTCATTGATTGGTTGAAACCTCACCTTTAGTTAAACCATACTGTTTAGACGTATACCTTATTTAGAAATACAAATTATTGCCAAGCCATGACTCGTAGTGTATTCTAACATGACCAGCATATAACCTACATACATGTAGAGCAAAATCTATCTCAGGTTATTCTGCAATATACCACTCGCGTGCAATGACGTCATCCGATTCAGGTGCGTAGCACGGTCGTAAAAAGTAGTCACCATTTTTTCTAACACTGTTGATACTAGTATGTCGTGTTAGAATTGAAATAATAAGTTCCCAAATGTGATTTATCGTAGAATAACCCGAGTTTTTCGTTCTTATGCGAAACAATATATCACTCAGGCCTACGGCCTTCGTGATATATTCTTGCGCAAAAGAACTACGGCCTTCGTGATATATTCTTGCGCATAAGAACTCAAAAGTCGGGTTTTTCTACGATAAACCACGTTTGGGAACTTATTATTTCTTAAATAAAAGTGGTCTTTAGTTACATTTTAGGTTAGAAAATACACTACATGTGTTGGTCTTTGTTTACAAATAATCTATAGAACATGTTTTTATGTACAGGAATTGTTTGTAAGCTTCCCTCTTCTTCGTCTTAAGAGTCATCTGCGTCACCTACAAAGAGCATCAAGGAATTAATAAACTGCGTGGTGTTGTAAGGAAATTGATTTCTCGCGACAGATTAAAAAAGACTGAATGTAGGGACGAGAAAAAATCTTTAACATTTCATCAGGTCTGAAATGAAATTAAGCTGCTTACATTCATTTTCAAAATGTTCTGCTAACACGCTTGTTTTGAGTATAAAAAAGATTGCAAAGTACGTATGGTTGATCCAAGTGTACACGTCCTTGCGCAGTTATGGTCGATATATTAAAGGCAGTTACCTGCCAATATGTATATGTTCAAAGTCTATCATAGTTTATTTGTTAATGCTTGTGACGTGAATGTCGTTGTCTGACGCTTTTCGCTTGTTTATATACTTATTTAAGTATAAATTATTTGTATATAAAAGCAATAGTTTTTGTTTCAAATAAAATGCAGAACATATTTATACACTTTCTAGATTTAAACTTAGGAAGAGTGGATAAAGCTGATGAATCAATGCAAGAACAGTATTGAATGACTGATTTGAAGGAATGTCTTTCATTTATATTAGTAATATGATAAAATCCACTTGCGGAACCCGTTCCTTGCACATGTGCCTTTTCAGCCGAGAGTGATTTTGTTTATCCATAAATATCTGTAAGTGTGGTTACTTCTTCAAGACGTATCCGTGAGTTGCCAATGCGCATCTTTTTGCGCATTCAATTTTATGTTAGAAAGAAGGAAAATTTTTACTAGCTGAGAGAATTTTCTTAAACTTTGCATGATCATAGAGCATCATATAAGAAACAAATTTATGGAAAAAAAAAATTGGGAGTCCCCATGCTTCTTTTTGAGCTATCTGCCCCTGAATGCGGGAGGTTTGCTCTTTTGGTAGATAACTCAAAATCTAGCAATCTAGCGGATAGCTTATTTCATTCCACATTATTTTTTGTTATTACATTTCCAGTCATAATGCAAAGGTTTTAACCATTCTATCAAACAGAATTTTTGCTGTATTTCAATGAGTAAAACATACTGCATTTTTCTTGGAAAAAAGGAGCATAATTTGTTTGCGTAAGCGACTATAGAATAAAATTTGTCTCATTGAATTTCTGCAAATTTTGTACAGTTGAGATAAATAAAGTAACAAACACTAATTGGAAATCAAATTAAGTCTAACTAACCATTACTTTGAGTTATCTGCTCTTTAAAATGACCTAAAAGAGAAAAAGACTCGCATTCAGGGCCAGATAAATAAAAAAAGTAGCATGGGGACCCCAAGTATTTTTTCATAAATTTATTTCTAATATGATGCTCTATGACCATGCAAAGTTTAAGAAAATTCTCTCATCTAGTTAAAATTTTCCTTCTTTGCCTATATAACAACTCCCGGATACGTCTTTAAGATACGAGCATCCGTATTCACATTTTCTTTTATATATTTACAAAGATTTGATCCTAATTTATTCGTTGTACCTGCGCAACCCTACGTACATTGCATCAAATCGTGACAATGTCGTGTCGTCACGATATCTATGTTGAAAATCTGTCAAATAGTGTTTTGTCATCTCCGATTTTTTCCCATATAATTACGATGGAACAAATATCTTTATGTTCGTGTACGTATTTATCTTCAGCTACATCTTTATTGAAGTATGTTTGCAAGGGTGTTTCCGATTATCTATAATTCGTATTCTTTCGCATTCAATCGTAGTTCCGTATGCGAAAAATGAAAAAAAAAATGATATTTTCACAGTTTGAAACTGAATACAGTTTGAAACTGAATATATAATTTTTGACGGATGTATTTCAGTATTTCACTAAAAAGCATAATTTAAATTCGTGTAATCTTTAAATCATACTTGCAATAACGTTTCATTCATGTTTATCCATTCATTCTGTGTATAATTTAATGCTCAAACAACTTTGAAACCACCATATTAGGTAAGGCTAGGACTTGTAAATACTTACTAGCAATTAAAGAAGTCACTGAGGTATCCGTCTTTAAGCAAAGAGACACTTATACTTCGAAAATTGTTTATACCTCCCAGACTATTCCTCTTAGTATTCGTGTGTTTTTGCTGTATCAAATTCTATCCATGTTTTCGAGCGATATTCTACACTGTCTGTGCTGCATTTGTCTGAAATTACAGAAAATGATGATCATTCTGACAGACATGTAATGCGATAGGTTTATTTCAGTTTGTGGCGAAAAATATGTATGTTTGTTATAGTAGCGTCATGTTCGTTCCAAAATGGATTGAAATAAAAGTACAGCTTTATATGTTTGTATTTAGGAAATGTTTGTCTATTATTTGCGTCTCTGTTATCATTGATGATAAACCAGAAAAAAAAGAATAACCACAATATTACTAGGTACGGTGAATTACAAACTGTAGTTGTTAAATGCAATACTTTCTCTTCTTATTTTCACTGTCATTTCGTCTATCGTTTTATCCTATTCAACGACCTATCACCAACAGACTTATGGCAGTGTGAGCTACATGTAATCAGTGATACTTTTATTACAGTCTTTATGTGCTGTGCCAGTGGATATTCTTTGGAATAATAAACACATGCGAAGTGTGGTATTTATAGCTAGTAGCTACAATACATCGTTAACATGAAAGAATTGCTCAGTTTTCCAATCACCATATTACATTCATGCATAGTCTATAGAAGTAATTTAAAAATGATATAAAACACTCACGCAGCAAATATTTGACGCGCATGCGTACATCATGTCAATATTAATTACAGTCCATTAGAAAGTTGATTAAACACATACTAATTATTAGAGTAGTGATGGTCTCTGTCCTGTATGTCCTGAATGACTTTACTTGGTTGCTTGTTAAATTGATCCAATCGTTCCGGATTAATCAAATACTTCATATAAATTACTTGTATTTATGGGTAAAGACAGGTTTTCGTGGCTAAAAATTACTCGTTATAAAACAGACGGAACATATTCTTTATTAACTTGTACAACATGTACATTGTTAGATAACATACATTACAAAACATAGATTCGATAGGTCACGACATTCTATAGTTAAAAACAAATATAATAAAACACATACTAGTATATACAAATTATCAGAAGATGAGCTGGTTACGACAATAAGTTAAAGACAATTTGATAAATTTACATAATCTGAGGAGTTTATTTCTATCAATGCACGTTAGTAATTCAATAAGTTTATACGTAATTCATCATCTGTATCATTTTAATTACACAAAATACAAAAACGTTCATTTCTGGGTATACTATTAACTCCATATCGTCCAGTTTGAACTCTTAATTAATGTGATGAAACAAGAAATCTAGTTAAATAAAATTTAAGATCAGAAGGTAAACATCAAGATAGCTTTCATACCCAAATGTCACCTTAACAATATCATACAATTTCAACGCATAGAGTCTTATTCCTTTAGTCATAGTTTAGATATTCATCTATCCAAAGACACTTGCTGCGTGAAATCGACGATACAAAAAGTTAAAGTTGAAAAATTTGTACATGATATGTGTTCCTGATAAATTATGGCCACGTATGTGATCTTTAATTCTACAAAGTATTGAGTGTTATAATCGTGACACATTCTGATGTGTAGTCAGGTTTGAATGTATACTATTTGATACAAGTTCAAAACTTGTCTTCAGCTGAGCTTACGTACAAACGAGTAAAGTTCATATTTTACTTTATTCTTATTATAATGATACTTGGTATTGTTTATATGCTTTTTAGCTCACCTGAACACGAAGTGCTCATGGTGAGCTTTTAGGAATGTTGGATGTCCATCCATACATCCCTCGTCTGTCGTCAACAACTTCTTGAAAATCTTCCCTCGAACTATTTCGTTAAAATTGTACGGGCGCAATTGGACGGGGCAACTTTTCTATATAACGATATTTTGCTAAAATTCAGATATCAATAAGCCTATACAATGCATAGTCCAAAATATAAAAAGTGGAAAACAGGTCGCTTGAAACGACATGAAAAAAAATGCTGCAGGTTTGGTTTGATTTAGTCTAGTCATGGACAGTAGTGGAAATGCAAGCTACCGTTTACGTCCTCTAGCCCCGTGTTGAGCTGAACTCGGTATGTTTACATGCTATAAGTACCAGAATATAATTTAGAGACACCCGCAGATGTATTCATACGGTGTTGCACATGGTACCTTCAATGATGCACAGAGTGCAATTCCATTAAAAGCGAATTTCTCAACATGTATAATTATTATTTTCTCAAAATAGATATTATTACAAACATCTAAGGGACTCACGTAGTCCCAAAATATGTGAACCAGTCGCCTTTGTAAGAATCTTTCGACAGAGTGCTCGCAATCAATGTGATTTTAGCTAGTTTTATAATTATTGAAATCATATTCTTATTTCAACCCCTTTCCCTCCCTTAACTTTAGCGTTTCACACGTAATCGTTTGTGTTATATCTATGCAGTTCATTGTTATAATGACATGTTTTGCAAACTTATTTTTATTAAGTTTATTTTTACGAATTCTAGTTCATGCACGACCAGTCATTTAGCTGCACTGAACGTAATGTTTGTGGTTAGCCTTATGATAGAAAGAAAAATTATCAACCATAGATGTATATATAAGTGAACGGAATGAGGTTTCAGCTACAAAATGAACTTTCAATGAGTTTCATTATATCGTCGATACGATCGTGTATTAACTTGTTAATGGGGATAGAATATTAGTAGATTAATTTCTAAATCACTTTTGTTACCGTGATGTCTACAGTCTAGCACTTCTTGTTTATAGTTTTACAGTTGTACAATAATGAACTTTTACAGCATTTTGTAACGAATATTCACGCATTGAAAATAAACAGTGTTTACCGTTACTGATTACTACAAGATATTTAAATTTGAGGAGTATCTCAACATTGTTAAGAATGACAATTTACGTAAACAGATGTCTTGTTTTAGATTATATTATCATTCTTTAGAAATCGAAACAGAAGATACACAGGTAGTAGCAGAAATTAAAGACTTTGTAAAATGTGTACGCAAAAGAACGTTGGATCGGAATACCACTTTTTATTATGCTGTCCTGTATATTTCAGAACTAAGAAAATCATTATAAAACCTGTATCATTTCCACCATTGAATAAGTTCTGCCATATAATGCCAACGAAAAATAAAGGTAAAATATTGCAACTATGTAAATTTATAGATAAAGCATTTGCATTAAGATCTGGTGTTATAGGAACAGTTTTAGAACCGAAATATTACATTAGTACTGTTTTTGCATTATATATGTGACTTATGTATGTCAAATTCCAAGAGATTTATACATTATGTTTTGTATGCATATTACATTGCCAAAGGCAATGATTTGCTGAAAACTGCAATAAAATTTGAACTTGAAATTAAGTTGCCCTAGGCTTGTAGAAATTAAAATCCTGGATTTAGCCAAGTAGAATAATAGTCACTCTCCGGTCCACCTGATCCATACCAGGGTGTGGCTTTATTTTAAAAGATACCGATATAACTAATAAGCTCTAAGTGTAAATGCAGGATCATTTAACTTCTTAATATAACTCTAATAATGTCAATAAAATGGGCAAAACCTTTCTTTCCAGTGTAAATTCTGGCAAAATAACAACTTCATTTTTTAATTATGTTGATTTCATACTAACTAAGGTGTCATGAAAGTTTCTTACTAAACTGGTCTCAAAATGGCTAATATCTACAATTTGAAAATATACCAGCAAAATCGTTCTAAGAACTAATGAAGACAGTTTGAAAAAAGGTCATATTACCACTTCTTTTTAGAATGATATCATGGTTATATTAACGGTAAGGAGTATACTTGTACTTGCTGAACCCTTGTATTTTGCGTTTTCATCTTCGTTTAGGTAAGGTTTTATTTTGTCTATAACTAAACTGCTATTAATTATAAAAAATGTCAGTATTAAATTCCCCTGCACACTGAAATATTGAAATCTGATGCAAAAGATTGCGTTCCTTGTCATCACAGGAACAAAAAAAATATATTAATTTTTGTTGAAAAATGTAATGACTTTTGTCAAGATTTTCTAACATCTAATATTAAAGTTACTCAATTGAAAGGCAAACAAGTGTATATTTTAAATGCTATTCTGAATTTTCTCAAAGCACCGCAAATACTATAATGTAAAAGCACTTAGCCAGTACAGCACCAAATTAATTATTATTACCCCTAGTCGCTTGGTATTTGCTTGTAAAAATTCTAATATCGATTTGAAATGCACATTTTTTTCGCACTATAAATCCACTCAATACAATAAGATTTGAGGGTTGCTGTAATATAAACACAATTTTAGATGCATGATTCTTGATCTGGTTAGTCTGATGATTTATTGTTGCTGATTAGATTGTCCAATCGCCTCGGTAATGCAAATATTGTTATAACATATTTATTTGGGTCAAAGACATTTGCATGCATAAATATACAGAACAAACAGAACAGAACATATTTTATTGAACTTGTAAAACGTACATTGTTAAAACTATAATTACAAATACATAGTCGAGGTTCAGACTATTTAAGGTAACAAACATTTTATAAATAAAAAAAAGTAAACAATACCTAGAATATAGTGTTAGACAATAAAATTAAATGACAAAGGAAAGTGTATACATAATCTGAGGGTTCTTTCTATCAATGCAGTTAGTAATTAATAATTATATATTCTTTCTGATATCATTTTAATTACACACAATAACAACGTTCATTTTGTTGGTCATTAATTAGTCATTGAACTTTAATATTGATAAAACAGAATTGTTTACAAAATAAGTCGATTAAATCGATAGTTTTATACATATGTCACTTATAATATCATACATTTCAACATAGATCTACAGTGATATTTAATATTCATCTATCAAGCACGTTTCTAAATCGACGACAACAATTAAGTTGAAATTTGTGAATATATGTGTTACTGATAATATTATGCCACGTATGTGATTCTTTAATTGACAAAGAGTTGAGTGTTAAAACGTACACATTCTAGTATATCAGGTTTAGCTGATACTATTTGATAATCAAACTTGTTTAATATCTTACTACTAAGTAGTGAACGTTATTTTACATTATATTCTTCTTTATAATGTATCGATTATTTTTGAATATGCTGTTTATCATAAAGAATGTATGGTAGCTTATAGGAATTTTGATAATCCATAATCCGTTTCGTAACATTCTTGAAATTGTACCCGATATTTCAAAATTGTACGGCCAATTTGCCAATTTTCTATATAGTTTTGTAAAATTATTACTATCCAATTAAACCATATTAAAATTGCATATCAAAATATAAAGTGGAATACTAATTCCTTAACACTGCATGCAATTAAATGTAGGTTTTGGTTTGATTTAGTCTAGTTGGACATAACGTGGAAATGAAAGCTACCGTTTAGTCTCTACCCCATGTTGAGCGAATGAGTATGTTACAAGCTATAAGACAAATATTTTTGGATACCAATGTATTCATTCCTTGACATGGTATTCATATGCTTAAGAGTGCATTATTACAACGAATTCTCCTGTTAATAAATTATTTTAATAAAATCAGTATAATAGTTAAAAATTAGACTATCATATAAATTTGGCCAGTGCCTTTGTTAGAATCTCCACAGTTCGAAAGACATTATTTTGTGTTTTATATTTGTATAATCTTTTAACCCCACCGCATTAATATAGGTTGTCAAAATGCGTTTGTGGATTCTTCGGGCATTGTTACCTAGAATGGTTTTCGCAAACATAGCAAAGTCATTAACAATTCTAGTTCAATGAGCAGTCCTCACGACGTAATGTTCTTTTACTTTGATAAAATAAATTACAACCATATGTTACAAAGTGAACGAATGAGGCGCTACATTACTTCCATGAGTTTATATACGCGATACGTAGCGAAGTATCAAATTGAATGGGCAAGATTTATACAGATTAAACATTTTGGTAATATTTTGTTACGTGATTCTCAGTTACACTTACTTGTATAGTTTTAATTACAATAATGAACTTACAAGCATTGCGTAAATTACCTTCAAAACATTAAACATGTTACGACTATATAAAGATTTTAATTTGGAGTTTCATTGATATTTTCATGAAACAATTTAGAAAAGATGTCTGTTATGCATTAATATTAACATTCTTTAGAAATCGAAATGAAGATCAAGAGCGAATTAAAATTTGTTGTTACCAAAAGAACGTTTCAATCCCTTATTATTATGCTGTGTATAAAACTAGAAAACATAATAAAGTTATTCCCATATAATATATTTCTCATTAATGACCAAGAAATAAAGGTATAAATAACACTTGTCAATTTATGATAAAGCCTAGATGTTTATACGAACTTTTTAAAACAAATATTGAAATATTAGCTACTCGTAGTTTCGTTCATTAAACTCATCACGTTGTACTAATTGTTTTAGCAAATTCAAATTTACATGTTTTGGTTCATCTTACTTGCAAAGGGTACAATGATTAGCTGAAAATCATTATAACTTGAAATTGATTAGTTGCACTGGTTTACAGAAATTTATAATGATTTGCAAAGAAATAATGTCACTCTTCGGAGTCCACATTTCATTACCGTTGGCATTTTTTTAAAAACTACGAAAATCTTAGCTCTGTGTAATTAGTATTTTAATTTTATAATCTTATAATGTCAATAAAAAAAACCTTTCTTTTCGGTAATTGAAATTAACAACTTTTTTTCATTTGAATTAAATTTGATTTTACTATTAAGGCATGGAGTTTTTCCAAGTTACAATAATGGCTAACTTAATACATTTTAAAATTACCAGCAATCTTTAAACTAATGAAGATTTTGAACAACAAGGTATCATTACATGTCTTTTTAATATACATGTCTATAAAAGTAAGGAGTTACCGCACACTGCTGGATACGTCTGAATTTCTTTTCATTAACATTTAGTAAGGTTTTATGTTTGCTATAACTAATACTATTAATATATTGTAGTTTAAACCTGGCAACTTTGAAATTAACTGACGAAATTGGTTCTTGTATACAGGAATATCCATCTTAATTTATATCGTGTGAATACTGTAATCATTTGAGAATTTTTACATACAGTTAAAGTACCGAGCATGAATCGGCACAATGTATATTAAATGACTACCGAAATTTACTAAGCACGTTTAGAAATCCCTCACAGCACAATAATATCATTACCCTAGTCGTTGTATTTTAATTATCGTGAATGATTTTGAAAATCTATACTAAAGATTGATGGGTCAATAATAAACAGCAATTAACAATTCTTAATGGCCAAGTATTCGATGATTCCGACCAATCGCGATCAAAAATTTTTAAACAATATTATTATTCTCATGAATTACTGATATACAATTAACACTAAAGTTATAGCTATGCAATATAACAAAACATATTTCAAAAGGTGTTAATGATTGCTCACAGAATTGAGGAGAAAGCTTGGAGCTTATACTAATGCCTCGTTTCTGAAGATCGTATAATGCTGCACTTACGGCGTTCAAACATTTCAGTTATATGGGTTTAAACCTACGTGAAACAAAATATAAATATGTAAAGTGAAGGTTGATAATAAGAAATAAATGAAAACTTGGAATGAATAGCTTAGCAAGCATGAGCAGCATACGTACAATGATAATAGTTGCAAAGATATCAGGTATCGCATATGTAATGTTAAGTTAAATAGAAAATGCAAAATATTTATGAATTTTAATCTGCATTATGTTTTAAAACACAAATACGTTTCGCCAATTCTTGACACCGTGACAGAAGCAGCTGACATTGGAATCGCTAGATAGAGCATATGAGGAAATTATCCAGTTGACAGTAATACTTAGTAGACCGAGATCTTTAGCTTTTAATTCCGCACGATTAAAATGACTTTTAACAAAACGTTGCATATCAACCTTTCATTTTTATATTAAACAGCCAGCGTAATTATTTTATTTGTTAGCATAGGTAGAATTAAAAAAGAAAAACCCTCTCATCAAGGCTCTAGATACTGCTGCGTGTTATTTATCTGCTGCTTTATGTGACACAGCATAAAAGGCGTTCGACTGCACATGTAGCTAAACCAGACCAGACCAGAAGGGTTGGCCTCATAAAAAGATATTCTGTCACTACTTTTTATCTTTTATTTTCATGCTTTCATGATATAGCTATTTCTGTAGTATTCACTTACACCAAACATTATGAATCTCGCAGAGGTGTGGAGCGCCCTAAAATAGTGTTTGGTTTATTTTCTGCACTATTGGCTTGCATTTGTTGGAATGCTTACGTAAATGTACTTTATACTTGTGTGTAAATATACATCCGAATATGCTTTTCTCTTACGCTAGAATGGCGTCACGTTAACGTGCGCTGGCGTCAATGCTTTTGTTGCGACCAATAAAGAGCGCTACTATATTTTTTCTACTGTTTTAAATCAAGGGCATATTAGAATCGAAATAATTTATACCGAAACCGTGTTTTAACACTATTTATGCACTCGGGCGGTAATACGTCGTACAAATAATTTCACTCGGGCCGCGCCCTCGTGAAATTATTACGTCCGACATATAACCGCCCACCGTGCATAAATAGTGTTAAAACACTGTTTTTCTATAAATTACTTCTTAAATAAAATATTATTACGGGTGGCGGCTGTGTAACCGGTGTCGCTGTTCTCGCAGTGGTGGATACAATTATCCAACAGTTGATGTAGTATATGAATTAGAACAAATTTATAAATTGACTACAACATTGTAATAGGTCGTCGATTTTACATTTGAAAATGTATCGCCGAAGCTATAGTACATAAAACAGAAATAACTGATGTCATTAAGACTTGTCTAATTTAAATATTCCACGTAAGTATGCCAAAAGATAAATACAATAAACTCAAAATGGCATAATGTTGAAACATATTTCTTATCTGATTTCTCTTCATGAACTGTATCGAAGATATCTTAGATCAATACAAATGAATTCCTTTTCTATGAAACAATTATAAAATAAAAAGAATAAATACTATAGACATATGTTTTCATTAAAATACCTAAGCAAAAATATTTTGTTCCGTTTTCTTTTCAGTGGTGAAAAGGTATTTGATATCAAATATCTTTTAATCGTATGAAGAGGAAAAAATATACTTAATTACTTACCTCACAAGATGAAAGATCATGTTGTGAAATAGCGACTGTATGATATAGGTTAGTCATCAATGTATCTATTTTAATTAATAAAGAAACATTCATTTCCAATACAAAACAAAAAACAAAAAACGGTGCAAGAAATAAAACCTATTAAAACTGAAAATTAACATATTTATCAGTTTATGTACTGATCTATTATTACGAATTTGGAATTATGTGCTTTCCGGTGTATGGACTAGTGACGAGTTTATTAGTAAGCAGTAAATACAACAGTATGGGCTGATTTCCTAAATGCCATTGAGTTTATGGCGAACAGTGGTACAAGCATTTGATATACTTTACCGACGGCACCGATTCTCATATACATCGGCAAAAGTTTGATTATACAGATGGCTATATAAATAAGTGCATATGAATACAGAAGCAGACGTTTTCTATTTTACACAATGTTTGTACAGATAGATTAGCAAAAACAAATGATCTATTTAAATAAAAACATATTATTTCCAACCTTTTGAATGTCTGCTATGTTCTTAAACATGGTTACTGCCAAAACAAGAGGTCTGTACCTGTGACTGCAGCTGAAATGTCCGAGTTCAGGATATTAAGGTGAATCCCCAGATGATAACTCTCATTATCACGAACAATTAAACGACCTAGCATCTCAAAATAGCCCCCAACTGCAACTTTAGCCAAGTTTAGAAGAAAATAGTCAATTATATCGTATTTGTGAATACAAAGATGTTTGATTTCTATTATATAATTATATAATCTAAACTCGACACATTAAAAGGTTATATTCTATATTGCACGCCATTTTTCATTACAGGAATATATTGCATTGCTGTACTGAGTTAAAATGTTAATAATGTTTAATTGTTGTGACATTGTGTGGTGCATATACGCTAAGAGTTGTAAATCGGATACCAATGCAACCGTGAGTTGCCCCCAATCCAAAATCAGTCTTTAGACCAGGTTTGACTGTATATGAATTGTAAAATCGGCATTCCTACCCACTAATTTTAAAGACAATGTCTAAGAAAAATGTCTGCATTATCTACAATAACATCAAGAAATTAGTTAAGGTTACTGCGAGTAAGGGATATTGGTTTTTCCCGACGTTAAAAATCTGTAACTGGTCATTAGCTCTGAAATGAAGCGTTCATCTGTCAAGCTCGTCTCTATCATAAAATGTGGCAATATAAGCTTTTTCATACAAATTTTTTAGAATATTTTGCTACATTTTAGCTTGACTGCTAAATATTCTGTAAAGAAATAATATTGCTCCATTTTTATATTAGAGACAAGCTTCACAGCGAAAAGTTTTGAAAAGGAATGAAAGCAGCCTTATTTTATTTTTTATATATACAGTTCACCTGTTCTTACAGGAAGGCATTGTGTTCATTTACAGTCATGTGTAACAGACGCTCAGATATCTTTTATATTCTCGAGGGTCAGGGAGGCTACCCTAGTTTTTTATGCCCCCGCCATAAAATGGGGGGGGGGGGGGGGTTATAGTGTTACCCCTATCCATGTGTGTGTGTTTGTGTGCTCGGGAAAGGGTGGTTTTGGTGTCCGGTCCATAACTTTGGCATGCATGGTCCGATTTCAGAACAATTTGACACAAATGATAAGCATTGATAGGTCAATGTCAAAGTCCTTGGTTGAACTTAGCTAATTTTCACTACATATATTACTGATAATGTGGTCTTCGTGCCCGGTCCATAACTTTGACATGCATAGTCAGATTTTGGAATAATTTGGCACAAGTGATCAGCATGGATTGATGACATGTCATGCTGCTCAAAGGTCAAGGTCACAGACCTTGGTTGAATTTGTAAATTTTTGGATGATTATTGTATTTTAAATAGTTGTAGTCTAGAACATTCAATCTCTAAAATTCTTGTAACCAAATTTCTGGCTTTCCTACGATATTGTTTTTGTAAATATGGCCAAGGGTCCTTCTTTTAGTTTGTGAGCAGTACCATGTCCCTGACCTTTTCATGTTGCGGGAAGGGTGGTGGTGGTGGTGGGTGGGGGGCATCCATGTCTGTGACACATTTCTAGTTCTACTGTGTGTTACTTATTTATCAAGTACTAGAAACTCACTTTACATGATGATATGTTTGTACTGCAGGATAATGTTATAAAGAAATAATGGTGTTCTTTTATTCAATACTTATAGTGTTTACAAATCTTATATATTTGCATTTGTTGTATGTGGTGGTTTAAAGGTCCTAGATGATTTCCTCAGATATTCATAATCACATGCAAAGAAGATCCTAATTTGTACGCGCAACGTATCATTCATTTAAAAATAACCTCACAAAAGTAAAATGTCTCAATGAGGGTGTCTCTCTATGTATGCACAATCATGTTAGAAAGCAACCTTTGTAAAATATCGCTTTTTTGGTAAATGTAGCAAGCTTCTGTTTGTATGATTTATGAAATTCTTTTCAGTACAACAGCTCTGATAAAGGTTTTGGATTAAGCTTGTCTGTTGTAGTAAGAATATCGTATATAATCCAATACATAGGTAGGATTAATGTATATAATAGTCATTCAAGTCTTAAAAGGCAGAAAACCATTCATTTGTTTCAATTTTTATTTCATTTTTGTTTCTTTTTAGCTTGTTCGTTTGTAACATGTTTATTAGTCCCCTACTGGTTGAAAACCAGTTTCGGGGACTATAGGAATGCACTTTTCCGTCATTCCGTCCGTCCGCAATTTCGTGTCCGGTCCATAACTCTGTCATCCATGAAGGGATTTTAATATTACTTGGCACAAATGTTCCCCATGAGGAGACAACGTGTCATGTGCAAAACCCGGACCCCTAGCTCAAAGGTCAAGGTCACAATTGGAGGTCAAAGGTCAACAGGGCTTTTTTCCTGTCCGGTCCATAACTCTACCATCCATGAAGAGATTTTAATATTACTTGGCACAAATGTTTCCCATGAGGAGAGGATGTGTCATGCGCAAAACCTGGACCCCTAGCTTAAAGGTCAAGGTCACAATTGGAGGTCAAAGGTCAACAAGGCTTTTTTCCTGTCCAGTCCATAACTCTCCCATCTATGAAGGGATTTTTATATTACTTGGCACAAATGTACCTCATAATAAGACGATGTGTCATGCACAACTTTCAGACCCCTAGCTCAAAAGTCAAGGTCATACTTAGCAGTCAAATGTTAACATAGCATGAACAGGGTCTGTTTCGTGTCCGGTCCATAACTCTGACGTTCATTAAGGGATTTTAATATCACTTAGCACAAGTGTTCCCCATGATGAGACGACGTGTCATGCGCAGATATTGGACCCCTAGCTCAAAGGTCAAGGTCACAATTGGGGGTCAAAGTCCAACAGAGTTTTTTTTCCTGTCCCGTCCATAACTCTGCCATCCATGAAGGGATTTTAATATTACTTGGCACAAATGTTCTCCATGATGAGACAACATGTCTTGCGCAAAGCCCAGACCCTTAGCTCAAAGGTCAAGGTCACAATTGGAGGTCAAAGGTCAATAAGGTTTTTTCCCTGTCCGATCCAGAACTCTGTCATCCATCAAGGGATTACAATATTACTTGGCATAAATGTTTCCCATGATAAGACAACGTGTCATGCGCAACACCCAGTACCCTAGCTTAAAGGTCAAGGTCACACTTGGAGATCAAAGGTCAAGAGGATTTTTTTCCTGTCCGGTCTATAACTTTGTCATGCAAAGCAGGATTTAGATATCAGTTGGCACAAATATTCCCCTGGATGAGACAACATGTCATGCGCAAGAACTAGGTCCCTAGGTCTAAGGTCAAGGTCATATTTAGAGGTCAAACGTCAAATTCAAGAATGACTTTGTACGGAACATTTCTTCTTCATGCATGGAGGGATTTTGATTTAACTTGGACCAAATGTTCACCACCATGAGGCACCCTTGTTTTTAGAATTACGTCCCTTTGTTATTACTATAAATTATATTGTAACTTTTTTATTACTGGCGGTAGAGAAAAATCGAGACCACTTTTCTGTGGTACAGCATGCATGTTACATCCAATTTTTAGGTGTATTTTGACCTATCTCTGGTAAAGAGTTTCTTGTGGACTTATATTATATAGATTTTTTTTTTTTAAAGATTAATTTCCCTTTGTTGTTACTATAAATAACTTACATGATAACATTTTTATAATCAGCCAAAAAAAATCAATATGAAAACAACTGTGGGTTTTTATATATGCACATTTTAATCCAAGTGTGTTGTTATAACATATTGTATATGTAGTACAATATTGTTTGTACATCGTTGACAGATATCAGTTCATTATGTTATACTGCAGTAGAGAAAATTAGGTGCCTTCCAGTAGGAGACTTTGTATTGCATGACAATACTTCATTCACTTGTTTTAACTCTAGTTCACAATATTTCACAATATACATCCCGGGCTGAGCGTGAAAATTATTGTAACCATATATAAATAAAGAACAAGATACAATAGTTTCGCGCTCAGCCCACCGACATGTAGTAAGTTAAACGTAACACCTCCAGGTGAGAACAAAGACTCATCTTGGGAAGTGAAAAGGTGCAATCTCAATAGACATTTGCGAATTAAGACGAAGTGGACCATTTCAACATTACTTTATTATATTATGTGTAGTAGGAAAAAAAATGCGTAAACGGCAATTTGCCTGGCTTATTATGCCAACACTATGCAGTGGGGATGTAGGTTAGTCCGTCCGTCTGTCCGTCAGAGAAAATTTGTAATATACATACCGCAAAAGGTATTGAACGACCGCCAGGAAATTATGTAGGAATGTTATTCAACATTAAGAGTTGCACACCCAAGGTTTTAGCACATCTGAGCACAAAGTTAGCTATTGTTACTGTGCTATGTTCGTTGTCCGTCTTCGTCCGTCGTCGTTCACAATTTCACTGTTAATTCTAGAGGTTGCAATTTTAATCCAATCGTAATGGAACTTAGCTCAGAAGGTCATGTTAAAAAAAATTTCGACAGAGTTTGACACTGGGTCATTATATGACTAGGTCAGATCATTAAAAAGATTTGTTAACACTCTATATTCCATTTTCTTTCTACAAGATCTATAAACGACCTGGTCAGAATATTTGTCTTAATACAATCTACATCAAGTTTGAAACTAGATTATCTAGGTCATTAGCTGAAGTTATAGTAAACATCGTTAACACACTAGAGGCCATGATTTATTTTCGATCTTTATAAATCCTGGTTGGAATATTTGACTTTATCAAGTGTAGATATAGTTTGGAATTGGATTATCTTTGAGTAAAAACGGGATCACGAGGCTGTATCATAGAAAATAAAACAGCGCCAAATAAATTGTTTTGTAAATGGGGGAGGCATTTTAAAAGGTATTGTATTTGCAGATACACACAAGTTATACACAAAACTATTATTTTTAAGAATTAAGGGAAAACTCTGTTCTGTAGTGATCTATAAGTTTCATGAAGATCCATTTCTGGATGTCTTTGTTTAGTGGAAACTAATGAATTTTAAAACAATTAAAGGGCAATAATTATGCAGTTACTGAAGAGATTCTGATGAAAGATACACCTGCCTCACCATCGTACAGTCATCTATATTTGTGTTAAATTTCATGAAGATCGATCAAGTTATTGAGTTAAGGACTTTACTGATTTTAAAACAATTAAAGGGCAATAACACTGGTAAATAAAGAGATCCTGACAAACTTGCATGTGCATCACTGCCCTAAAGTGATCTGTTTTTGTAATAGGTTTCATGAAAATCTATAAAATAGGTTACTTAGATATCGTCATAATCGCTATATTTTCCAAAATCAAGGGAAAATACTTTACATTTACATGGTAAAAGGGTGTAATACCATTTGTGAGCAAAGATCATGCGCTAATTAATTATTATGTGCGGTTTAGTGTTTCTAGCAAAAAATTTTTATTGAATGATAAGCATTTTCATTTTTTATCAAATCAAGGGGGGAAAACCCTGCTTTTACATGGTACAAAGGTATAATACTACGTGTGAGCACAGGTCATACGGAGTTAGTGTTTGAAATTACTTTTGTTCAATGGAATTGCAGTATTTTTCAAATTATCGGGAAATTTATTTTGGTAAATCAACATTTATTTCCAGTCGTTTATTTACTCGGTAAGTCACCCTTGTAGGCGTAGCTTAAATTTGTAAACAAAAATAATTTCAAATACTAAACAGGTAAGCATTTACACCACTGCCGTATGTAATGCAAATGTGAGGCTTGATGATTCTAGCTGAAATGCTTTTTGAATCATAAGCATTTTCAATTATTTCCAAACACATCAAGAGGAAAATATCTGTTTTTACTTGGTCACTGCAGATGATATTATGCAAGAGCAAATGTGCCATTTACTAATTATGTGATGTTTGATTATTCTAGCTGAAAGACTATTTGAATTATAAGCGTTTTTCTTTCAAACAAATCAAGAGAGAAATCTAACTTTACAGGGTAAAGAGGGAGAATTCTACGAAAGAGCAAAGGTCGTGTGCTTATTTATTAATATTTGAGGTTTGGTAATTCCAGCTTAAACACTTTTTGAATCATAAGCATTTTCAATTTTGGACGGACGAGCGCGCATGGACGGACAAACGTCCGGACGGACAATGCCAAAACAATGTCTTTGCCTTCGGCAGAGGTGATAAGACATACCTTATCATTATTATGGGCTGCACACAATATCATTTAAATAAAATATCGATCGTCATAGGTTTCCACAGTCCACTTCGTCTTAATCGCAAATGTCTATTAAAACTGTCATTTAAAGTGTGAAGTGATACCACAACACGTCGTATATTCGGAAATTGAAGAATAACCTTTTCTATCAGATAGGAAACAATACTGGGACTTCATGTAAGTTAGAGTATACTTAAGTCATTATGGTCTATTCCTACTTTATCTCATTTAAAGTTTTCAGAAAGTTTTACAACATACTTTACTGACTACTTGAACGTTCTTGTGAATACATTTTGATCAACCAACATAAGGTACCATGTATCTACTTTCTTATAAAATTTACTAAAAACGATTTACTTTTAAAAATAAAAGAAGTAGGCGTATCGTTTCAAGTGCGGAGGCATTTAAATGCGACTGCCAAGCTGTTTTTGTCTGTCAGACTATTAATCTTTTTTTCGTGTATTTTTGCGATACAGAATTCTACCCATGCTTGCATGTCATATCCTATTTCCACGTTGTGTACTGCATTTATCTGGGAGGACAGCAAATGATTATCTCTCTGACAGACAATTAATGCGATAGGTTTATTGGCCTTTGAAGCAAAAACGTGATATGGTTTGTGATTACCGCTTCCGAATCGTAGCCTAATGTTCATTCTAACATGGTTGGGGACTAGGAAAACAGTTCACAGTTTCATACAGTAGCTGTTTTTTCCCCCATTTATTGTCGGCATTTACAGCCGGTATACATGCAACAAAATGTGTACATAGCATATACTGGTTATTCAACAAGAGTGTGTGTATGATGTTAAACCCAATAAAAACAAAAGCAAAGAAATAATGCGAAGTCAGCACCATTCTTGATACAACGATTTTTGCCGAACTTTATAGAAGATATATTGTATTTGTAATGATATTCAAAACATTTGTTTGTATAGCATAACAAGAAGACATGGTGCCAGCTAAGAGGTCTATTTGATTTATTTTAAATTATTGGAATTTGGAAAGTGCTTTCAAACACGTTTAAATTGAATCAAACTAATCATATGTAAAAGATAAATGTGATTCATAACTTAATCATCTTAAAGCCAAGAAAGTGTTTTACAAATGCTTTGTAACATTTGCACAGCTTACACTTATTTAAGATATTTGTTTAAAACTGTATGAAAAAAGTTCTGAATGGAAAGTTTGTAATTCGTTTGTGATCTTTTACAAGAATAACGACGTTTTCGTAACATGCATGCTTGCATTTGTTTTGTTTTCAATTTGGTGTAATTTATAGTCAGAAATGTACCAAAAATACAGTGTCAGGATGAGAACGATTTTGATTTGCACCTTTGCATGTCAAAAGCTCTGAATACATATCAGATCTTTCTCATTTTCAAGCATTTTTTTAAGTGATACCAAACAAGCCCTGAAAAAATATTCAGTACTCTACCTAAAAGTATTTAATGGAAAAATGATCAGACCCCAAATATTGCGTACCAGTAGCGCATTTAAAACCAAAAACTTGTAGAAGTACCATGCAAAAATATCGAAGACTTATATAAGGATCTGTAGGTGTTATATTAAAGGGTTATGCGCCGAATGTAATCCGGCTTTGCAAAATTACAAAATCCTAAATCAAGCTACTGTTACAATGACCCTTTTATTGTATACATCCGCCTTTAATCTTCAATATTTATCTATATTAAAATGGAACTAAATGAAGCTTTATGTGCGCTATTTATAGAACTGTGTCAGGTCATGCACATTAATAGTCCGGCAGCATACAATACGGAAGGTACAATACGGAATTTAAAAGATACAATACGTATTTTTTTCTGCCTGTTCATATTTAATTGTGAAATATCAGCCGATTTTTTAAAGAATTTATATAGGTATATAATAAAAAAAACTATACTACCGGAAAATCAATAATCAACTGTTTCTCGACAGGAGATGATATAATGAGAGTTTAGTTATTATTTTCATACTGTGCTCTTGTCAGTAGGTGTTTTGTGGAATGGTGAACGCATGCAAAGTATGGTATTGAAAGCTTGTATCTATGAAAACTCGTTAACATCAAAGGATTGCGCACTTTTCCAATCACTTTATTACAGTAACATATAGTCAACAGACGAGAATCGAAAATCAAATAAAGCACGAACTCCTCCAGCAAATTGGAAATTGTATGAAACAAGTACCCGAAGAATATATCGCGCATGACCATCATTAATCATAGTTCATTAGAAAGCCGATCTTGATTGCTTTGCGCTGTTTAAGCACATTCCAATTAATAGCGTTGTAATGGTCACAGTCCCAAATGATTCAAAATTATTGCTCATTTTGTCGATTCAATCTTTCCATACCAGTTGATTACTTCATATCAGTTAATTGTTATAGTTATTGCTGATGAAAGGTGTTCGTGGCTCCAACTGTTATTCAGAGATCCTTTATAGAGTCCGATGATATTGATTCAAAGGTGGGGCATGCGTGTTATTGTACACATGGCGAAAATATGTATATAATGTATTTTCATGATAAATTAAATTTAAACCTGTCGGCTCGATTCACGGAACATACTGTGTTACTTGATATTGTGTCTCCATTTTCTGACTATTTTACCCAGTCAGGTAGGTACGGAAACAAAATAAGTTTTGCAAATCTCGTCCATGTAAAATGGAAAAAAATGGAAAGAGATTCCAGATTTGAGACATTGTTCAGACGTATTTGAAGGTAAGAAATTCGAAGATTGTTTATGATCCTCCGCATCTAGCTACTGCGCTTAAATTTGACACCATCTGGTTTACCGAGGAAATAAACGATAGTAGGGTTGGCTCTAACTAGAAGGTTTTGTTTAACAAAAAAGAACGCTTGCCTTTTCATGGATATAGGCCTGATAAGGCAGATTAATTTAGGAAATTGGTAGAACTTGGAAGCATATACCGTCTTGAACAAAGAAACAAATACTGAGTATAATGGATAGGGCTGAAAAACGAGGTGAAGAATTCGTGGAAATAGCCACATTTCCAGAATGCAGCCTATCAAAACAAAACCCCTTCAGCAGCTTACGTATGTATTTGTAAATTATTAGCATATACGCATAAAAATACAAAGACAACAGCGACCACAAAAAAAAAAAAACATAAAGAGATCCAATGAGCAACTTTCACTAAAATAGTTTATCCTACACTACAAGTACCGAGAGAGTGAACTACCACTTCTACTTTCTAGAAAATGTCGTCTGCATTATCAACAAATACAGTTTGGAATATTTGTGTCAGGAGTAAAATGCGTGTCTTTTTTTTTTGAAGATATGTTTACCTTTCGATCTTACATGCGTAAGTTTTATAAGTCGTCTGCTGTGCCAAGGACAACGTAAAGGAAAATCATGTTGACTTCTTGTTTTATAGAAAAATTGATTTATCGTTATAGAGTGAACAGTTCCTAATGTATGGACGAGAAAAACTTTTACTTTATTTCAATTAAGACTGAAAGTACATTAATCTGTTTGCATGGCTTCTCAATACATTCTGCCAACACATGACTTGATTATTCACTATTGTGATCTTAAGGTACTTCTGCACGTTCATATCTATTTTTTTTTCATTCAATGTATAATTTGATTAAACGCTAATTTTTCAGAATATACTTAGAAAAGTCGGCAAATAAAAAGAAATTTGGTCGTTTAATTGATTTTCGTAGAGAAAACCTAACACAAGTTTTCATTATCATCGGGAGTCTTTTGGAATATCTTAATAGTATCAGATACCTAAGCAGCATTATGGCTATATACCAATAAAAGAAATAATTCTTTGTTTCATATAAAATTCAGCCACTTCAGACCAATTTTGTTACAGTTTCTAGATTTTCACTCCGTCGTAGACCTATTTTCCACATGATATCCATACATTTGCTTCAAGAAAACGAAAAGAAAAAGGGGTGTTGAATAGTATGCAGTGAAATGCAAGTCAGCTGAAGTCAGGTACTCTCATATTGCCGCATTTCAGAAAACGGTCCGCAGAATAAACACCCTACTTTCGTTTTCAAGTAAACAACTCGAAAACATGCGAGTATTAGCATGAAACGTGTCCTATTTTATGTAAAATTCATTCCACTAGTGAAATAATGCCCATTTGGTCCCCGATTTACGCGCAAATGTGCAAAAAATGGAAAAATTAGGATCTATTTATTAGAGACTTCTTTACACCACGGAAGCACATTTTGGACCGGATTACTGCATTATAACCTTATTAGGATTGCAAGCATTGTCTGATTACAATATTATATATATTTTTGTCGCCAACACAAAAAGTTATAGCTTATCTATTATTGTGTGTTTAAACTATTAGAATATGTGAGACGAATGGTTGTTTATCAAATTTAGAGTTATTGTGATCACGTTTTCTCGTAGACTAGATATCCAATCAAAAGCGAGAGATTTTTCAGATTTTTAACTCCATTTTCTGTATATCACGCAAAGTTACACAATATTTGCTAAGTACATTCCAGAGATATTACTGCTAATACCTTTTTGTTGTGAAGCGTAAAAAAAAAACAATGATAATAATATGATTGATAACATTTCACCATTTCAACCAAATCAGCCTCTGCCATCTTACAAATACACTCAGTTCACGACTTCCACCAGTTTACGATTACACCTATTTTCCAAAAAATCACAAAAATCAATTCAACTTAAGAATTTAGAAACCGCCAAAAAAAACCGCCATGTCGCAAGATAAACACAGTAAAAACAAAATAAAGGCGGTGTGCACAAAATGAAATAAATACGTGAAAAGTAACGAATTTCCTAAAAAAAATCAACCTCTACCCTTTTGTGTTATTATGTGATAAACACTTGTTTTGTTTAAACACAATTTGTATGTATAATTTTTGGAACGTTTTTCTATAATTGGTGGTAGCAAATAAATGATTGCGTGATTCTATATTTTTGAAATACTGTTATGTTATTGCCAGCATACTAATCCAAATGTCTGCTTAATTTTTAATAAAGTACGCCCGAGAGTTGCAGAAAACACAAAACAGCAAATGACGAGTTAGCCCATTGTTCGTGCATCTTGTAATATTGCCCTAGGTATCATTCTAGTATTGAAATTATTAACAACAACGTTCTACGCTGCCTGGGTTGAAATGGCTTCATGGTTTCAGTATATGAACAGTAACCTAAAATATGTTTTGAATTAACATTTATAATGCTATGCACCTGTTTTCAGCTTCCGACTTCTACAGTATCCAAATTAGAACCTTTATTTGTAACAACATATGCATGTATTTAAAGGCGCATTAGCTTTTTATTTATTCAGACTGAGTTTCTTATAAATTTATAGCAAGATTCAAAGGAGACGAATCACAGATAAAAACAATATGAAAAATCTTTTGCAGTGCTGAGTTGGAACTTAAACTCAGCACAACAAGTTTTGGAACATAAATAATAAATAAATCGTAAAAAATCGCGTTTGACATTACATAAGTTCTATAATTTTATTTACGACACACACGTTTTCAAAATATAGAAAATTGTAATAGATATTTTGTCTTTTTTCCACGCCAGCATATATAAATGCAAAGGTTTACGCGTTTTGCTTAATGCTAGCACTTTGATACCCTCATATCCCGCTTTCATTCATTTTGATTAATTACAACCTCGTCATCACAAAATTTGAATCGCTTAATGACACTTGTGGATAACATATACCGGTATATTTTTGGCAAGGTTTTTTGTATGTGAAATGCATATTGTACCACTTGGGCTTTCATTGACAGAATAGCAGCGATTAGAATAAAAAATAACCTTTACGGTTGTGTCGTGAGATACACAAACACCTCTTCTGATTAAATCATAATAGAAGGATACCATGACAGTATTATTGTGTAAGTTCAGAGAGTATATAGAAAACTTGAGGTGACTGCGTGCGTGGCCCAGATAGGATATAATTACTGCAAACTGAATCTCATTTAAAAAGATACAGGGTTATACTTAACTGTCTTTCTAAATACAGACAATGTTTTCTTTGAAGTATAAATTGCACCCATTGGCATTAAAGATTCAATAGCTTTAAAGTTACATCATAGACAAACGCAACTGTATGTTTTGATTTATACATAATCTTACTGTCTTTTCAAAAATAGAATGAAGTCAACAAATAAATGATAAAATATGCCGCCGTTACTTGAATTTATTGGGTATTTGATTTAATACAGTTGGAAACTATGAAAAAAAGTGTGTTAAAACAAATAGTAGACATTAGTTTGCTAATACAAGGTGTCGAACTGAAGGCAGAAAGAGTTCAAAGCAATCATTATAATATATATTATACCGTTTGATGTATCCAGATATCCCACTAAGCTTTAAACCAAGTATTGAGTGTTACAACAAGAATAGCATTGATTAGATTTCATACCTACTAATTGGATGCTATGGGATATACATGTATATGCGGATGATTATGTTTCTGTCCGCCTACTGACATAAGACGTACCAATTGTACTTTTCAGTTTTAAAAAATGACAAAAACGAAACAATTCCCTGCTTAAAGTTTATACATTTATACATACTACATTTCAAGTGATGACATCTGCCTGCGCTGGTCTGTCATGGCATCAATGAATCGTGAATAAAAGATCCCTGACATGGACTTCTGCGAATGTTTTAATGTCTGGTCTGTAACTCAACAATCCTTAAAGGGATTTTAATATTCCTTCTCACAAATGTTCCCAATAATAAGGCAATGTTCATGCGCAATACCCAGACACCTAGCTCAAAGGTCCAGCCACACTTGGAGGTCAAAGGCCGATAATCTTTTTCCTGTATGGTCAATAACTAGGTCATCAATGAAGGGATTTTAATAGTACTTGGCACTTTTTCATAACGAGACAGTGTGTCTAACGCAACTTTTTTCCTTTCAACAGAGGTCGAGGTCACTGTTGAAGGTCAAAGGTCAGTAGAATATTTTCTTTCCGGTCCATAACTCTGTCATCAATTAAGGGATTTTTATATTACTTGACACATATGTTACCTATAATGATACAATGTGCCATGTACAATACCCCTGGCGTAAAGGTGAAGTTCACATCTGAAGGACAAAAGTCAACATTGATCTTTTCCTGACCAGCCTGTAAAATATTTTTATTTAAGCTCATATGCCATATGGACCCAGCTAATACGATTTGCTGGTAAATATTCTTTATATTTATTTCCCTTTAATATTGTGATTTGTTTTACAATTTTTTCTCATCTTTTCCCACCAATTTCAAAATGAAGTGTTTTCAGAATTGAAATAAAATACTTTTTATATTTATAGATATTATAAAACAATCAACAACTGTAGAATTTTGTACATGCAATTTTTAATCCAAGCGTTGTATTATAAAATATTGTATATATAGTACAATATTGTTTATACATCAGATAATAACGTTATACTGTAATGGAGAAAATTAGGTGCTTTCCATTTAGGGTACTTTGTATTGCATGGCAATACTTCATTAACTTGTTCTTTTAAGTCATTAAAGCATCTCGTAACTACCGCATGAGTATATCTTCTTACAAATGCATGATAATTGCCAATTTTCGCTTGATTACATATTCGCTATAGTCGCATTTTGATTTCGGTAGTTTTGACTGGTACGGAAAGCCATGCGTTATTATCCCCCGCCGATGAAATCGGGAGGGGGGTATTGAAATGGCGTTGTCCGTCCGTCAGTCCGTCCGTCCGTCCGCAGCCATTTCTCAGTAACTACTTGGTAGAATTTCATGAAACTTGAAATAAACATGAACCAACATACTGCGATGATGCCCATCAAGTTTTTTTTGATTGGTCAATTTCCGTCAGAGTTTTTGCCCTTGATTTAATAAGAAATGTCTGTCTGCAGCCATTTCTCAGTAACTAACAGGTAGAATTTCATCAAATTTGAAATAGACATGAACCAAGATACTGCACTGATGCCCGTCAAGTTTTTTTTTTTGATAGGTCAATTTCCCTCAGAGTTATTGCCCTTGATTTAATGAAAAATGTCCGTCTGCAGCCATTTCTCAGTAACTAGCAGGTAGAATTTCATCAAACTTGAAATAGACATGAACCAAGATACTGCGACGATGCCCTTCAAGTTTTTTTTCGATGGTCAATTTTCCATTTAGTTATTGCCTTTATTGTTTAAAAATCCACAGATCTGTACATAACAACCAACCATGGAAGAATTTCATTAAACTTCTTCCATTCTTTTCCATGCACATTTATTATAACATGTGATGTTGTGTACCTACACTGGTCACCACCTTACATTTGTCACCCCCCCTCCTCCAACCCCCACCCATTTTATTTTTTTTTTTTTTTTTTTTTGTTTTTCGTTTTCTACCAATATTTATAATCAACATGTAAACTGTTGTATCCTCACCCCCCCCCCCCCAAACAAACCATTCATTTTCTTTTAATTTGATTTGACTAATGAAATTATTTGCTTCTTGGTAACATTCTTAACTTTTTGCAGGATATATTTTTTTGCCGTTCCTCAACTCTGACCCTTTCAGCGGGGGATTCCAATTCATCGAACTTGCTTGTTTTGAGATACAGTAACGACAGAAAAAAAAAGAAGAAAAATTCGGAGATTACGTAATCTCAGGGAAATAGTCATTTAATGTTACTTGTCCACTACAGCTCGTTTAAGTGGGTCAACCGTGTTGTTGTACTTATAAAATAGACTGGCCTGATTTATAGGTTGGTCAGGGCTACGGATATGTATTGTATTTGCCATTGAAATATTTCTATACAATGCTTTTTCCCCTTCCGTTTCGATCCGTCCATGTTTACAAACACGTTATCGTTCCACGACATAACAGTTATATAAATCGTAGCTGCGGTAAATTAAAAGTATCTCATTCACGCTAGATAATACACCTAGTGGTCCAAGATGTTATATTATCCCGATGACAAAACACACGCAATATTGTCGTAATAAACGACTCTACACTCCAACAGCATTAAAGAAAGTTTAGTTTAAATATCGATAGTTCTCTTATTTCTTCAGTTTAATTAAAAGATAAGCGTATTTCAGGTATTATAAATGATTTTCCGGAAAGTAATTTAACGAAAACAACATGAAACCATGTTATAACGCTAAATCCCGATGCCGAGAAATAATGCTCTGTTTATTTAAAGGTCAGTAAATTCTAAAATAGCCAGGAGCATGTAAGGCATCCTACATAATATTTTATTGGTGTCGAGATATTATTGCAATTTAAGTTATTCTACTTTTTGAAACCGTTCCTATCAGGCAATAGCAGAATAAGTAGGTAAAAAGTCTGTACTTTTATTGAGAACCTCAAAGAAATTAATTTCACACAAATACTCCTTGGTGATCTTTACAAAACATGTTTACTTGATCAGAGTTTGTAAATACATTGCTGACAGTGTAGTAACTTTTAGAAGAAATAACGAAACTTTTTTTTTCAGAAACTGCTTGTCTGATTATTTTACAAAAAGGTTTCCAATTATTCCGATTCGTCAAAAATATGGCCGCCAGAGCTAATTAATTTAACCAAGTAATATCTTTTTGCGGAAATGTTCTACCAGTTGGGCTCATATTATACTAATTTGTTACAAAAAACATGTTTCAGTTGAAAAAAGAAAAATGATCAAACGCCATTTCCTAAACCGCTGATTCGATTTTGAAATAATTTCACAGAATTTTTCCTTTGGAGATCCTATCATGAACTGTTAAAAACAATATTGCTGATTTGTCTGCAAAGGGCTAAAACGGTTTTCCCATTTGTGGTTCTTTTGAAATCTTCGAAATTTTTCTTCAAATCGTTGCAAATTGGCAGGAATGTTTTGTTTTTGTTTTTGGTTATACCTGTTTAAGTTGTAAAATGCTTGTGAGTGATACAGGGTAATTATTGCCATCTTGTCATTTCATCAATTTGGGTTTAAAGCGTAATGTTATTCGAATTTTAAAGAGTCATTCTGGTAAGAAGCCAGAAAACATGACTAGTAGAAAATGAAACAGTGGAAACTCCACAGGTTGCTCAACACGACAAAAATAAAAATGTTGCAGGCTCAGTTTGTTTGAGCCTGTTAGACGGTAGTGGAAATGTAATTCTACCGTCCACGCCTGAGCAGAACTCAATATTTACACATGTTACAGTACAAAAATACAACTTAGAGACACCCGCAGATGTGTTCATACGGCGGTGCATATGAAACCTTCAATGACACACTAGCATGTAATTCAATGAACAGCGGCGTATGATCGCCTAGAGAAAATCAGTTTACTGAACAAAGTTTTGGAGTAACTTAAAGAATTAAGTTTCGAATAAACAGCGGTGAGAGGGAAGTGATTTTATACCGGCGACGATAACAATTGAAAGTGCCCGGTCTTGTTATTATAATTCTGACATTGTTTGAATAATTTATATTCTCATACTGTAATACGCGCTCAAAACGGCTGAATAGAATGCATTCGGAATATACAAACGATAAAGTAACATATTCGGCGTTTGGGGAGGAAGGTGGGGGAGGGGGTGGGGGAGGGGGATTAATGTATTGAAAGGAATGGTTTTTTTTATAAAGTAGAAACAATTATGACGCTTTACAAAAGAGTTCGAATATTCCTGTGCAATTTTGAATTAATAGTTATATTGCATATTCGAATCAGAGAATAGTTTTTACATATTTTTATTTATCAAAATTTCAGAGGCACATTATTCTTTAACTTTATTAAACATGATGTAATTTAAATAAATATGCTGCATCGTGCTTCTTTTTCTCCTTCAAAGTATTTTAGTATTTTTGTTATAATTTATATAAATACACATACTTACATTTCCAGAATTAATCAAACATAGTGTATTTTATACCGTGCGCTACATCATGTTGTTTCTTCTTCAAAGAGAGCTAGTCATTTGTTACTACAGTGCAACCTATGGAAGCCCTGGAGGGACAATTGACTTCCGTACTTCGCACTTTTGACTTCTAACGTTTGCACTTCTCACTTCCAACTTCTTGACTTCCTACTGCTCAATTCCGCACTTCTGACTTCCAACTTCCTGACTTTCGACTTCTTATTTCCAACTTCCACACTACTTACTTCAGACTTCTTACTTCCTTTTTAGCTCACCTGTCACATAGTGACAGGGTGAGCTTTTGTGATCACCCTTCGTCTGTCGTCCGTCCGGCGTCCGTCCGTCCACAATTACTTGTGAACAAGATAGAGACCACATTTTGCAAGCAATTTTGATCAAACTTGTACAAAACATGTATTGGCATGATATCTCAGTTCCTTTCAAAAACTGGCCAGATCCCATCATGGGTTCTAGAGTTATTGCCCCTTAAAGGGCCAGAATTTGCTATTTTTGTGGTGCGTCAACAATTTCTTGTCTGCACGATAGAGGTTTCATTTATGATTTTATTTAACCAAACTTGCACACAACTTGTATCACCGTAAGATCACGGTTCCTTTCTTGAACTGGCAAGATCCCATTATGGGTTTCAGAGTTATGGCCCCTGAAAGGGCCAAAATTAGCTATTTTGACCTTGTCTGCACAATAGTGGCTTCATTTATGATTTTATTTTAACCAAACTGGCACACAACTTGTATCACCATAAGATCTCGGTTCCTTTCTTGAACTGGCGAGATTCCATTATGGGTTCCAGAGTGATGGCCCCTGAAAGGGCCAGAATTAGCTACTTTGACCTTGTCTGCATAATAGCAGCTTCATTTATGATTTGAATTCAATCAAACTTGCACAATACTTGTGCCATAATAAGATCTTGGTTCCTTTCTTGAACCGGCCACATCCCATAATGGATTCCAGAGTTATGGCCCCTGAAAGGGCCACAATTAGCTATTTTGACCTTGTCTGCACAATAGCAGCTTCATTTATGATTTGATTTTAACTAAACTGGCACACAACTTGTATCACCACAAGATCTTGCTTCCTTTCTTCAACTGGCCAGATTCCGTCATGGGTTCTAGAGTTATGGCCCCTTAAATATCCAAAATTTGCTATTTTGGCTTTTGCAGCCATATAGAGACTTCATCTATAGGCTTTTATGCCCCCGAAGGAAGGCATATAGTTTTTGAACCATCTGTCGGTCTGTTGGTCTGTCCGCAATTTTCGTGTCCAGTCCATATCTTTGTCATCCATGGATGGATTTTCAAATAACTTGGCATGAATGTGTACCACAGTAAGACGACGTGTCGCGCGCAAGACCCAGGTCCGTATCTCAAAGGTCAAGGTCACACTTAGACGTTAAAGGTCATTTTTCATGATAGTGCATTGATGGGCGTGTCCGGTCCATATCTTTGTCATTCATGCATGGATTTTAAAATTATTGGGCATGAATGTGTACCACAGTAAGACGACTTGTTGCGCGCAAGACCCAGGTCTGTAGCTCAAAGGTCAAGGTCACACTTAGACGTTAAATGTCATATTTCATGATAGCGCATTGATGGGCGTGTCCGGTCCATATCTTTGTCATTCATGCATGTATTTTAAAATAACTACGCTTGAATGTGTGGCACAGTAAGACGACGTGTCGCGCGCAAGACCCAGGTCCGTAGGTCAAAGGTCCTAAACTCTAACATTGGCCATAACTATTCATTCAAAGTGCCATCGGGGGCATGTGTCATCCTATGGAGACAGCTCTTGTTTTTTTTCTACAAACTTCCAAAATATCTTCAACAACAATAATTCTTGGAGTCCATGACAAATCAGATCCAATCGTAGGTTCCAGAGTTATTTCTGATTACCTCCCCTGATTGTAATCAAAATGGATTTATATCAGTAAGTACTTATAGGACTTATTTGAAATTTCATTATTGTTATTAGTTGAACTGAGACAATCAGGGAAGATAACTATGGACTGATTTTATGTCTAATTATCTCCCTTTATTTCAATTTAAAATTGCTATATCTCCATAACTAATGAAGATACTGATCTGAAATTTCATTTATGTCAACAGATTTATCTGGCAGATCCTTCTTTTGTTCAATTACAATATGTATTTTTTTTTAATTAATTCCCTTTTACGTTACTATAAGTAGCTTATTTTTAGTAACTTTTTTATTATTGGCCGTACGGAAAAACCGAGACCACTTTTCTGTGGTACAATATAGATGGTACCTCCCAATTTTTAGGTGTATTTTGACATATCTATACCTTGTAAGATTTTTTTTTCTTTTTGGTTAAATTTCTTCCCTTTGTTGTTCCTGTCCTTTGGACTTAGATATTTTTTCTGAGGACCTTCTCCTCAAGTGCAATGATAACAGGTGAGCGATATAGGGCCATCATGGCCCTCTTGTTCTAACTTCCGCACTTTTGACTCTTAACTTCCGCACTTCTGACTTCCTTACTTTCGACTTCTGATTTCTAATTTCCACACTTCTTACTTCCGACTTCGAAAGAGAGAAAGCTGGAAGTCAGAAGTTTTGAAGTTGGAAGTCAGGAAGTTGGAATTCAGGAAGTCAGGAAGTTTAGAAGAAGGAAATAAGAAGTCGGAAGTAGAAAATGTGGAAGTTCATAATCAGAAGTCGAAAGTCAGGAAATTGGAAGTCAGAAATGCGGAAGTTAGAAGTCAGAAGTGCGGAAGTTAGAAGTCAAATGTGCGGAAGTTAGAAGAAGGAAGTAAGAAGTCTGAAGTAAGATGTGTGGAAGTTGGAAATCAGAAGTCGAAAGTCGGGAAGTTGGAAGTCAGATGTGCGGAAGTTAGAAGTCAGAAGTGCGGAAGTTAGAAGTAGGAAGTCAAGAAGTTGGAAGTGAGAAGTGCAAAAGTGGGAAGTACGGAAGTCATTTGTCCCTCCAGGGCTTCCATAGCAACCTCTGTAGGGTAACATCGTTTTGGAAATACAAATATTGACTCTTATGTAGAGGCTGTTGCTCTGGAGAGGAAAATTTGATAGTATATTTCAGCTTAGGGAAAATTGAATGATGTTGTTATAGAGAGGTTTTTGCTTAATAGAGGGCCGTCTTGGAGAGGTTGTACTGTATATCTAAATACAAGTACTGACATTTCACCTTTTTTGTATTTTGAATGTCGAATAGCGTTTGTCCGTGTCTACTTCATGAGAAAACTAAGGTAAATGTACACTATGCACTTTCTTTATATCTATTGTTTAAACCTCTTAACTTCAGATGTCAAATAAAATTAATCGCTAAGTGTTCTATCCATGTTTTCTTGTCATATCTAATTCCATTCTTTGTCATGGGCTTGTCTGAATTGACAGCAAATGATTATCTTTCTGTCCTACAAATAATGTGAGCGGCTTACTGGCCATTGAGATAAGCACGTGATATATGTTTTGATTAACTATTCCCAAACTTAGTGCAATATGGTAATTTTGAAATGGTTTGGAACGCCGCTGATTTCAAGATTTTTATCTACTTATTGTAGAAGCTATCAACCACCATCCATATGCGTAAGAAGATAAACTTCGAGCTCAACTTTAAAACTAAGGACATTTTAGTGAAAATTGTCCTGTTAAGGTGACATCTCAAAACAAAAAAATCTGCGCGAAAAAATTTGAAACTTCAAATAGGTCTTTGCTTCCTCAAAGGGCTGGTGTTGTAACTCATACCTCTGTCATACTTATGCCGCTTTTTGACGTATGGGTTTGGTTGAGCAGCTGTCTAACAAATACTGTAACAAATACTCTTCAACATTTCACGAGTCTTCCCAACGGTAAAATTGTAATAGACTGCAAATACTTCAACCCTGACCGTGAATCGAACCCGGGACTTCTCATACCTAAAGCAGACACTCTACCACGTCGCTGTAAAAGCTAGTTTATATAGCAAGACAGTAAATGTGCACCCTTATACCTTTTCCGCACTACATACAGCCCTTCATTTTAAAATTCGTCCTCATGGAGTTTGAAAGAATGTGGTAGTAATCAGAAGATACGATAAAATTACTCATTCGTTGTTACAAGATAATATAGCCTCCCAACGCCTTGATACATAGTTTCAGCTATAAAACCCATGTCTAGTTCCCAGTAAACAATCTGTCTCGCACGATATTTCGTCTTATCATCCTATCTATATAAACTACGCTTATGATACTAAATGACTGACAGGAAGGACATACTGTCGGATGGCGACGACTCATTTAGGTCGTGAGAACGAGATATTAAGCTTCATCCGTTATTTGATTGAAAAAGTATAACTTGACTGCTAGACAAATAGAACCAGATAAAGGTTCACTTCTTGGTAGCAAGGCATCACGAACAATTCTTAGAGGCTAGAGGGCGTGGACGGTACTACCGTCCATGAACAGGCTCAATCAAGTGGGTTTACACTTTTTTATTTTAACCTATATGGATTGATGTGCAGTAACACTCACTGAATTTCATATTCGATACAATTTTCCTTGATAATGTACTGACATAATCGATCCTTCTCTCCGAACAATGAGAAAAATTTAATTAATATCTAACAATATCCCTTATTTCATGAAATTGATTACTATTTCATTTATAATACTAATACTCCGGTGTCATACTGAAGTAAGCAAACCCTCTTTGCATCTTCCATTAATGTCTCAGGATATCTCCTGTTTCTTTATTTTGATTCGATGATTCCAAGTATTAAAATAATTTAATGAAAACGATCTGAAACTGTTTTATGAGGTTGAGGTTACAAAACGAGGGCATGTCAGAGAGCATGCCTGCGGAAAGGTCTTTTAAAGCACTATTACTCTTGCGATGTTCATTTGAGTGAATAATTTTAAAATAAAAAATGATTAAATAAATATCTGATAGTAATTAGAGTTTCATACGCACACTTTCCATACTACAGGAAATCCCAAATGCATGTCATGTAAATGTGACTTTGAACATCTACTTTATAAACACTATTCAGTTCTCTTAAAAGAGAAATTCCGTGTCATTCTTACTAAACATATAAAATAATTTCGTGTAAAGTCTTTCCAAATATATTAATATATGTATTTGTATAATTTGTGAAAATTACGGGTGGAAATATTTTTTAAAAAAAAGAGTTTTAAGGAAATAGCCAAATCCTTTTGAACATGGAAATGTTCAGAAAAGGGTGGAAAAGATTTTTAGATGACTGTTTAATCCTTTGGAATAAATCTAAAGTAGAGCTAGATCATCTTCTTCAAATATTAAACAGCCTGAATGGACATATGAAATTTACAATAGAGTACAGTTATGAACGTCTATCATTTTTGTATTGCATTGAAATTAAACACGGCGAAAATATCGAAACTGACATCTAATACAAGCCTATTGACAGCAAAACATACCTACTGTTCCAGTCATGCCATTCGCAACACAGCAAAGTCAGTATACCATTTTTCACTAGCGAGACGTTTAAAACTTATAGTATCCGATAAATCAATACTTATGAAAAGATTTGATGAACTGAAAAATTACCTACACATCCAGACCTATCCAGACATTTTGATTACAGCTGGAAATTCAACAAGCAAAACAACTAAACCGTGAAGAAATATTACCAGAAGCCAACAAATCACCACAGCTAGATACCATACCATAAGTTAACACATTTAACTCACTTAATCCTGAAATATATGGACAAATAGACATGATTTAAATATTCTACATCGAGACCCATAAATGAAAGAAGTTCTCTCAAACTTCAAAATTATTAAAAACAAAAGACAACTCTTAAAAAGATATTAACAAAGGCAAAATTTACTGAAAACAACAGAAAACCCGTAATAAGTAAATGCAACAGTTAAAAAAAGTGGTTTGTGCAAGCATATTATAGAAGGAAATTCATACACATTCAGATGCAGAAAGCCATATAAGTTGAACCGATCAATATTCTGTGATGTGAAAAACGTAATATATGTCATTCAGTGCCAGGGATGTCAAAAAGAAAGCATTCAATTTGGTGAAACCTTAGATCTTTGAAACAGAGTGACACCATCAAAAGGGTACTTTTACGTTTAAACTTAGTGGACATATTGACGTTTGTGTAAAGTTTGTTTGTCCAATTTAAGCCCTTCGAACAAATTCATACAAACATTATTCTGCAATGTAGAACCCTTACTAAACCAAAATATTGAAATCATTCGTCCTCTGGACAATTTTCACAATCATTGGCTTTTAATTGAAAGTCGCAAGTTTGAAGACATCTGTGCGAGTAGAAAAAAAATCACAACTTGGATTGTAGTGAAAGTTGTCATACTTATGGATTGGTCTATTTCAAATTACATGGTCAAATAAAATATGTAGATGCGTTCACTAAATTTCTTACAATTGACTTAATTTAAATTTGGTACTTGAAAGTCATTGAAATTCATTGTTTATAGATTTCCGACAACCTGGCATCATTCTAGGTTTTCTGGATAGATATCGTTACGCCGTTACTTCCGGTTAATCAAACGCGCCGAATATTTTCTTAAGAGGAAGGGTTGATCGTAATTTCTAATGAAATAAATATGTTCCATGTTAACAGACCATTCCTGTAAGAAGCCTGAAGACATTGCTAATAGGAAGGTTAGGACGCTAATGAGATGAACCAAAACCTAATCGTGACACGTTGTTAGGGAAAAATTAATTTGACAAACGATGTTTTTCTTTCGTCAAGAACAAAATGAGAGGCTATGCATTGATTCTTTGTCACTAAATTCCTAGTATATTTCTTGAAATAAAAAGAAAGCGAGAAAAACCTCTAATTGAACAAAAGAATTCTTTTGAGTAAAATTTTTGAACAACTGTACAGAATTTCTTGTATATATAGGAAATGAAATACATAGGCTAGGAACCAAGTTCTACACGCCGGTTTTGATGATTGCCAACAGCATTTGATTTCCCTAAGTGATGTTTAGAGTAGCCTGAAATATGGTTACAAGTACTGCCAATAGAAGGATATCTGAAATATACAAACTTATATATGAGAAATGGCAGAACAAGTATGGGGACGAAAGCTTGTCTCTAACTTCGAAGTAACTACCATCAGAATTATTCGCAAAATCTAATCGAACTATAAGCTAAGCTCAGCAAGGGTCAAAATGTATTTAATGAACGTAGGCTATATCATCATATTTTGTGGAGTTAAATACACTATATAACCCACAGACAATTTGCAAAACGTTTCATCACAAAAGAAGAGGAAAACTCAGCAGTCTCTAGTTTTACAGTTGTAAAATGAAGAACAGCAATGAAACAAACATGCAGCCAGGGAGCAAGGCTACATTAAAACTCTGAATAATAGTACATTTCTTATCCTTTCGTCATGTTTGAATTACACCATTAAAATGAAACAAAACTTTCAACATTTTGTTTCGTTTTCCTTTAATCATTTTCTTTTTGACTCTAACATTTATTTATTTTTCAATATCATCCAATGAAAGATCGCGTAATCCTTCCTATTGTTTCTTTCAAATTAATTTTCCGGATGAGAAAAGTTTATGTGTATTGCTTTTAGATGTTATTTCAATAGTTTATTATTCCGATTGCAAATAAACAGTGGTATTTATTTTTTTAAATAGTCCTTAAGCTGTCGTATTTGAAAGACAAAGTGCCTGGTAAGGTATTTCACTTTAAGCGATAATATTGAAACAGTTTTAATTTAATACTCCTCGGGTATTTTGTAATTGAAACGTCAGATGGTCTATTTTTGTCTTGATTAAATGTCAATTTATCGTTCACAGGAATTTGGGAAGAGATTTATTCCATGCTACGGTTGTAAATTGTGGCATCTCTTTACCTTTGTTATGTATCAACTATGGATTCATGTTAATATTATATTTAAAAAAAAATATCCAGAGCGCATCTTTCATTAGAATAGTTAACTTTTAGACATTTGAATTTAAATGTAGAAACCTTTGTTCAGGTGAATTCAACTTTAGAAAATATGCAAACATAGTAACTGTGTTTGTAGAGCTATATTAGCAAAAATGCCATGTATAACAGTTGTTTGTAAAAACTGGAACACTTTCATAACTTTACCAAAATCTGCTTAAACACCTTTAAAGCTCTGTTGGACTTCAAAGTTGCACATGGTAAGATTTCCCGGCCTGCTTTCGCATTAGAACACTGGTCCTCCTGAACTGGAACCCTACACTCTTCCTCTTCCAATTGAGCTATCTAAATAACTTTAAATCAACTCAACAAAATTTTGTATAACCATAAAATTATATATCAGGATTTATGTATTTCTTTCCCGATATATTTTTTTATTTTCATTTGAATATCGACAAAGGTTTCAACATAAACTAATTAAGTAAAGCTATACGAATGTTGCTTTGGTAATTTCGCTTGTGTGTTGTTCATGTACCTGTCGGACAGTACTGAAACGGGCTCTATTTGTAATCACTCAGAAGTGCAATGGAAAAGCCAGGTTTACCCTCCAAGACAAGAAATCTATCAGTAACAGTCTACACCATATTTTGTTTACAAGAAAAATTAAAAAACTTTGAAGTTTCAATGAGTTAAAATACTCTCAACTTTTATTTTCAGTAGTTTTACCAAACTACGGACTTTTTAAAAACTTTAGGCCTTCGTGGCCGAGTGGTTAAGGCCGCTGACTTTTAATCACTCGCCCCTCACCGATGTGGGTTCGAGCCTCAGTTCTACCCAGGTGCCCGCTCGTGATGAAATAATGCACGGAGGA